>NC_063066.1:9132381-9364881 GCF_018812025.1 Megalobrama amblycephala | reverse complement strand
ATTTTCCAACTCACTAGTGTCAAGTGTTGATCAGGTGTTTTGATTTTGAGTGTTTGTAGTTGACATTGGCCTAACTTCTTGCCAATACCTCTTCTGAGTTACAAAAAGAAATACTACAGATTTGCTATCCCCCTCAACTGCTGGATCAGTAAAGGAGGGCCCCCTTTTTTTCTTTTTTTCCTTTTGAGGTGAAAGGATTGTAAGAGTTTAGAACTGGACCCCTGCAAGGCACTCTCTTCTCGTCTTTTTACCTCTTAACCTGTAGACTTCGCATCCTATCGCTGATCTATGGAGCTGCTCTCCTTGAGCCAACATGCCATGATAGATGGTCACTGGCCTGCACATACAGCCCAATATTTCAATTTCCTGCCTAGGCAGAGGCATTTCAGAGTTTGAATAGAGTTCATAGACACAGTGTGGTTCCTGCCGCTGCCCCTGACACCCGCAGTGAAGACCCCTAGACCCAAACATAGCACCGAGCACATTCCAAAGGCTCAGCAAAAGCAACCTGGGTCTCAATGAGTTTGGAGTGGGCTGCTAGGCTACAACTAATACTGTTCAAAAAAACACTACCAGCCAAAAATGTTGGACACTTGCCTATACATATTTTTATTATTACTGTTCTCCATAATTCTGAATAGTAATAAAGTATCAAAACTGTGAGATTGTTTTATATCTTATTTTAGATTCTTCAAAGTCACCTTTGTCTATTTTTTTCTAGGTTGTCTCCCATTTTCTCAATCAATTTAATGAGGCATACCTGGTATATTTTTCAACATTACTGATGTTTATTTATTTATTTAAAATATAGTTTTAGCTAAACAAGTTTTATTAAAAAATATGCATAATTTATATTTGCCAAGCAAACTAATTTTAGACATTTGAGGCATTTAGATCAAAAGGTTTTTATAATCATGAGGGGGAAAAATCTGTCACATGTATATGTTTATTGAATAAAGAAAGCACAGACACCTGCAATTTGATCGTATTTAGGATGATATTATTCCCCATACAAGATCTGACCTCTGCTAATATTATCTAAATCAGTTTATTTTCTTTTTAGCTGCTTTCAATCATCTATATAAAGACGGATTAGGATATTTGAAAATACACCCAAATCTGATTTTCATACATGTGACATGACATATGCTTATAAAATAATTTTATGCTTACACAAAGCATTTTTTTGCTTATTTAACATAACATTTATATTTGATATTTTAGGTCACTGTTTATGATGATGCGCCTTTCTATTTTGTCAATAATCTACAGGATTAAGGTAGCAGAGTATTTGCTCAGACAATTTAGATGTAAAGTGATAATGCAGCAAGCAGTCTGGCAGTAGCACAACCATGCTAACTCAACAAAAACTGCAAAAGATCAAAGGACGCTCTTACGTGTGAGTGAGAGAGTGACACGTTAGGCAGCAAAGTTGAAAGAGAATCCCCTGCACAAAAGAAGGATATGCACTGTTGCTTTTCAAGGAAGCAATGCTTCACTTTGGAATCTTTTCCCTTCTGTATGCGCTTTCTCCCAAAGCACACATAGCAAACATTCAGAGAGAGAGAGAGAAAAAGCAAAGAGAAAGACAAAAATACATGCAAGAATGAAGGCATAGCTCACACAGTGATATTTGTCTCATTTTGACATTGTTATCTGGGTCAGTTATATTTATGAGTATCATGGTGTTTTAAGGAAACGTGATTATGTACGTTCATTTTAGGTGACAAAGGGTAGCTGATATCCAGTTTATGGGCACAAGGAGGAGGAGTATGCATGTTTGCATGAACAGAAATTGTGTACATGCTACACAGTGACTGGATGCGTGTGTGACTGCACATTTCTATAGCTCTAACTATGGATTTGTGATGGAGTGCTATGATTGGACATGGCTCATAGCAAGCAGTGCACCCTAGTGGCATGAGAGGAGGATAGAAACACACACACACAGTCAGAAAGCATTTCCTAAATGCATTATCAGTGTAAAACATCAATAAATATTGTAGAATACCATTTTGCACAATTGAGATACACTGTCTTAATCCCATCTATGATTACAATCACGCAGACACATTCACACACAGACTTGCTGCAGGCAGATGCTCATTCATTTCATTTTTCCAGCATCATAACACCATGATATGGTGTATAATTGTGCTGTAATCATGTCTAAAAATAGCATGTATCCTCGTTCATCCCCCATATATGGGACATCATGCCTCTGTGATCAAAACAGAGGGTTTGTGAGCCCTCTAACCTTCAGATAACCCCGCCCCCATCCCCTCATTCAAACCAAATGGCACTAACAGCGACTTCAAAGTCAATAGGCTTCCGGCTATCAGTTCAGCTTCAACAACAACAATATAAAAAAAACAACAACTCTAGAATGTAGAATCATGGATAGAAAGCTGAAATGCAGACGTGTATCTAGGTAGCCCCTCCTCTGCCAAATCAGCCTGCTGTCTCCCAAACAATCAGTACCTGTTCCTATCAAAAGCTACTTAAATGCAACTAGATGAGCACCAGATTGAAGAATAAGAGGAAGACGGGTGGAATGAGTGGGATGGGGGGGTGAGGATGGGTTTTAACTGGACGATGAGGGGGGGGGGGGGGGGGTTTAGACTGCAGTGAGCCAGACTCCCTAAAGTAGGGTTTAGCCGAGGCCTACAGGCACAGGCAGCAGGCAGACTCCTTTTAGCTCGTGAAGTAGATTAATAATGAATTAAGGAATAAACCCTCCCCCACCCCAACATACACATCCCCAAAAAGACACGCATGCTAATGCATTCATTATTTATAATGTGTGTGCACGACTGGGGCAGGATGGCCACATCTGAGCCTGTGAGTGACAGAGAGAGATGAAGGGCGCACGATCACCCCCGGATGGAATTCCAAGGCTGGCGAGGAGACATCCGCCAATTGTGCAGCATCTCTGGGCTTTCCTGGGTTGGGTTAGGGGGGCAGGGATGGAGTGGGCAGCCGAGTTGTCGGGGGGAGGGGTGGATTAAACAAATAAATACATGATAAGAAATGATCATGCTGGGGTAGAAGGGTTAAATGGAGACAAAGAGGCTAAAGGAACAAGCAGGGGGTTAGAGAGGGTTAGACTGACCCAGATTTACTGTCTGGACTACAGAAGTGGTCATGCTGGGGTTTTTTTTTTGTTAGTTTTTTGTTTTTTTAAATATAATTGAAGATAACCTTGATATGTGTTCAGTATCATTCAAACATCATTTGTACACATTAAAAAACCCATAAGTGCAATGCATAATGCTTCTTTATGTCTGTAAGGAGAACATAAAGGAGACTGGCACCACTAATAGAGTTATGCTCCCATGCAGAGTATGATAAGGTGATAAGATAAAGGCAGTGCCTAGACTTCCACAGAGCCTTTTGCCATCAATATTCGCATAGATATGGAGAGATCAGGCATGCAGACATCTATCATCTCCATAGATACCTGTGGGTCTTCAAATAACCAGAGGCAGCCAGTTTAATCTGACAAAATGTCTGGAAAAATCAGGAGAATCTCGCAAGAGATAAGCTTTTAAAGATCTAGAATGGGTGCTTGAAAAAGTAATGACTGGTGGCTGGTCTTCTAGTCAAATAGATCTAATTACAATTCACATTAATTTTTTTTTTTTTACATTAGTCACTTATTGGAGTTTTAATGCACATAATATTGTTGCATGATACATATGCATCTGCTAAAGTTATAAATTAACTGATTAAATTGTCAGTTTGTTTGTTTGTTAACTGAACTTTTATCTTATTTCGCTATGATTAAACAGCAAAGTGACAGGGAAAGAAAAAGTTTATGACAAGTACAGGAAAAACCACAGTCAGCTTTTAATTTACAGTAGCTTAATAATGCAGTTCTCCGAAGTTACCACCTGAGGCCAGACCTCACATGAGGACGGCGTTGTGCAAACATTGCAACATTTGCTTCACACAAGGTGTGCCACTAAAATCTTTTATACCCAATTTTACCACACAGGAACATCCATAAACTTTGGAAGTGTGTCAAAATAACACAAGACATTGGATTTTCCACTGTTCAAAGACAAAATTGCATCGTCCCTGGTCCTCTCTCTCTCTCTCTTTTTTTTATAACAACATCCTTATTATGTGTGTGACTACCACAGTGTGCACCATCTTGTTAGCTTGTAAATGCTAGGCCTATCTGAAAGTGCAAGAGAGGTGTTTTGTAATCTTCACTTTCTGCTTAGACTGCTGGACCTCTAATCAAGACCAGAACGCGCTGCTCCTCTTTCACACGTGTAGCAACTGTGCTTACAAAATTGCCAGAAACTCTGTGAAAAATTATACTCAATGTTTTTCTTTCTTGTATCTTTTTATTTTTTCAATGGATTAATAAACTGTGGAAGCCATTTTCCACCTTAGAGTAAGAAGTGAAAAATGTAATTCTGAGATAAAGATTTAGTGACATTTTGAGATATAGTGTCACATTATGGGATATAAAATCTCATTCACAAAAAAACAGTCACATTTGCAGTATATAAACATATACTATGAGATATAAAGTCAATTGTGAGATATAAAGTCGCATGTAGGAGAAACTAAGTCACATTTGCAGGATAAAAAGTCATAATTGTGAGTTATAAAGTCACAGTTGCCTTTGTTTTACTCTGAGTTGAAACAGGCTTTCATAATAAAAATCTAACATTACAGTGATCATTAATGAAGTGTACAGACATAATTCAGTTATTGTAATAAAACTATCAGTCCTGCAGCTTTGGTTATGATGAGCGTTAACCCATTTAATCCCACACTGTAAAACCGAACAGTGAAATTAATTAAATTAAATGAGTTTGTTTCACTCAAATAATAATGAAAGTTAATTGTACTTAATAGAAAAAAGTTGAATGAACTCAAAATTTCATTGTAGTAAGCTGAACTTAATATGATTGAGTTGAGCTGCAGCAGATTTCTAATTCCCAGCATGCTTTGTGTCAGACAATATAAATAACTGTTGAAATTAAGTGTTATTTTGTGTGTTTTTACACAAGATTAACATATGGAGATATAAGTTAATGTTTAATGTTGTGTTATGTTGGGATTCAGGGGGGTTCTGTTATGTTAGTTTTGTAGGGTTACCACTGTGGTGAAGAGTAGAGCCTGTGGTTAGGTTGAGGATGGGCTGCAAAACATTTAAGACCACATATGTTGTTTGATTACATATATGCAAGTATGTAATGACTTTCTGATAATGTCTCTCTGATAGTTATAATTAGTGATCGACCGATATTGATTTTTTATAACCGATACCGATACCGATTATTTGCATGTTTATGTACCTGATAACCGATATGCAGAACCGATATTTATTTACTGTTATACTTCTGTTTTTGACAATTATTACAACACAAATGAGCTGAACAAACCATTTTATTTATAACAATCACTCCCTCCTTGCATACAAAAAAAAAACTTTATATTTATACACAAATAAATAGAGGGGTCTGAGTCCAAAAAATTAAAGTGCACTGTTACTAAGTGTCTTTGTTTTAAAATAAAAGCTTTGAGGTAAAAAAATAAAGCACAAAAATGATTATAACATATTGGTGGGGGCGGGGGGGGGGGGCTATTTAGAAGTGCATAGCTATTTAGTAGTGTAACTTAATTATTATGTTTTGTCGGCCACAAGATGGCGCCGTAAATCGGCGAATCCGATATTACAAAACCGATACCCGATTATGGAAAAATGCTTAAATATCGGGAAAAATATCGGTAAACAGATACATCGGTCGATCACTAGTTATAATAGCATGTGTTATTTGCTATGTAACATTTAACCAAGATCTGAATGTGATGTTTATGTAAATTAACTGTATGTAATTAACATGATGATGAGTTGGGAAAGGGATACTGGTGACGGGATTGTTAGTGAGAGACACCTGTGCACCACACTGCCGCTTCCATGGCTCTCAGCCCTGCCCCACTTGTCACAAAAATTTTAAGTTCTACCAACTTTAAAAAAATGAGTTAGTTTACTTAAATGTTTTGAGGTAATAAGTTTCCTCAAATGTTTCGAGTATTCTGAACTTATTGGGTTTTACAGTGCACCGGTCACAATAGTGATCATAAAGAAACATTTTTTATTGACGAAGCTCAAAAAATGTTACTGTTTTTTTAGTGCATTTCCTGCAAATATGGAAAAAATAAAGGGTCTCAATTAAACATGTGCAGTTTCACATGGTTAGTGCAAATTGTCTCAGAGCAGAGCAGTTTAATTCTTGTTTGCACCATCAATAGATGATGGCTGCATCAAAGCTCCAAAACAAAAGGTTAGTAAAGTATGTTAACATGAAGATATGACAAAGATATTTGGTACACATTATCTTTAAGGTGTCTAGTATTAATATATGAATTCACAATTATTCAGGTTTGTTGAGTGTGGTCATAGAATGAGTAAACATGCTGATGGCAACAATAGTGACTGGTGGAATAATACAGAATGAACTATTCAATTGCAGTTGTTATGGAAGGTTGCACTAAAATGTTGCAATGACAAAGTTACAGTGAATATTGCACTAAATTAAAAGTTAAAGTTACAGTATTGATGTTTTAAATATTGGTTACACTAATATAACTATATTATCATACATGTTACAATAAAGTAACATTTTTGAAATACACTGATGGTTGTATTTTTATATATATATATATATATATATATATATATATATATATATCAGTATATATGTCATTTTTATATCAGTCTTTTAAATCAGTATTCCTATAAGTGTTGTATAAGGGTTTTTATTTGTAATAGTAACCCTAGAATGTGATTTAACAGAGTTTTCAAATGTGTTAATAACTGGGCTGAGGACATAAGAATTTTGATTACTGCAGCAATATGCTAATTCAGTATACATTATCACAATTGAGACGACCATAAAAGTTTTCACACACTTTTCAATAAAAATTTAATTTAACAAAAAATAATTATTGATTATTTCAAGGGGATACTAATGACACATCATTTGGATATTTTGGTCTCATGGGCTGCTCACAAGAAGGCCAGTATGGACCCTGCAGCTGCAGAAGGTCCAAGCGGCCAAGTCTTTGACCTACCACAGGGAGTCTGAACAAAACACTCCGATTGTCCTAGTGACGCAGGACCGCCAACCTTCTTCTCCAGAGGCTTTCATTAGGTTTCAAAGGCTTCCTGGTTTTAGATTACTGCGAAAACACGCGACTGCACTGACCACACTCTACAGGGCATCGTGAAGCCTGGCCGGCTGAAGACACAAGCGCACAACCCCGCTGTGAGTCAGGAGGATCCCATTTACGCCGCTATTTGAACAGAAATGCCACACAAAGACAGGTGTGATTTTCATTACGTAACCTCTGGTTGGAGTGAAACCTTCATGTTCAGGGGACCAAAGGGGAAGCTATTAAACGCTACAGTGCTGCACGACGTCAGTCGCCAACCTGCCCGACCCGTCCACCTTTTCAGTGGCACCTTGTCAATCTTTGGAAAAAACCCATAGCACCATTCATCAACCAAGATGTTAGTCGATGAGTAGGCCCAAAATTGACCCTTCTATCCAATTATACCCTCATTGTCCCAACAGAAGTCCCTTTAAGACTTCTAAGACATGTTAAGAGAAAAAGGCCTGCCGTTTCTCTCTGAAATGAGACGTCCATTCTCGGCAGACTTTAGCATGAGAAAGGCGCCTCCCTGCATGCATAATTCTGCTGAGTCATTGTGATGGCCTTTCTACTGGCTGCTGACAAAAAGCGCCAGCACGGGGGCTATTGTCATGGACGCATCCATCTGCATCAAGACCATTAGAGGATATTTGCACTTCCTCAGTGCTGCAGGCCCAGTGGGGTTTTGACATGCGACAGAAGGCACCGGGCTTTGCCCACCAGCTCTTCAGGTGCAGATTGGGGTAGAGCGAGGGGCAGCGCTCCTGTCAACCTCTGTGACGGACGCACGAAGAGAGGCAAAAGTGTAGGGGTGATTGATGTGTGAGGGATCTCGACCACTCTGTGTGGGATCTGCTCTCCTGTCTTTGTGCTTCTGCATGTTGGAGGGAGTTTCTACTTGTTGAAGTCCATGTATTCGGTGAAATGAATTGGCGAGTCAAAAGAGCACAAGAAAGGCAAAGCATCCCACATATATGCAGCCAGACTGACAGATGGGAGAAGTGTGTCTGCACCAGAGACCAACCACATGAATTTCCAATTCATACAGTACTTGCATATGAATATATGGTATCGATGCATATGGATAACAAGTATAGAGCAAGCCAACATTCTAAGAGTAAAAACCTAACAGACTAACTTTAAATGGGTCAATGTTGTACAAGAGTGTAATAAAGAAATTGGAGAATTTAGTTTAAAATGTTTATCGAGTTTTCAGTTTTCACGAGTATTCATGTTGTTTTCATATGATTTTGAAAAACGTTTATGCAAATTTCCAGGAAAAAAAGAATAGTGCCTTAATAGTTATGTAAAATTACAGTAACTATTTACAAAACAATGTGTAATTTTACAGTTTAAAATGGTACTTTACTAAAAAAAAAAGGCCACACTGGTACAAAATTTTATACCTTTAACATATACTGACAAACACCATAATAACACAGGAGGTAAAGAGAAAAACAAAGTTAATCAAAAATAGCTTTTCCACAAGCTGACCTAAATACTAATATATAGAAGGTGGACAGCATCAAACACAAAATTCAAAACACCATCATGGTAACTAAATACCACGACACTAAAATAAAACAATAAATTATAAGACAAAATAAGTTGTAACAGAACTCTAATACATATCTGATAAACTATTAAATAACTATTAAGAAACAATCATTTGTAAAATCATTAAATGTGAAGTGTCAAACAGGGAATTCTGGGAATGTCAGTTTATGGATTTTCACTGTAAAACAGTTTAACAGTATTTGAAATGTAAGGTTAGATCTATTACAGTTTCCAATTTTACAGTGTTGTCATAAAAAGGTCACATTATCTGATATTTTAAGAGGACTTACTGACCTCAACACGAAGTCATAAGGGCCTACAGAGGTCCTCTCTAATTTTCTTTCAAAGAAATAATAATAAAAAATTATACCGAACTCCCTAATTTTAAATGAATTTGAAATTAAAAGCATGCTCATCCCTGAAGATGTGTAGTCATTATTTGTGAATAAATAAGATAGGAAAATAAGACTAAGATAGTGTCACGTCATTGACCCAAATGCAGCTTTGAGACTCAAAGAACATGTGAAAATGTGATAGTTCCACTCATGAGTCCCATGAAATTTTTACTTGCACACTCGTTAAATTGTGATCCCATGTACAAATACAGTCTGTCAATCCACAACTCGCTGCATGTAACTTATATCCCTATTGTTGTTTTTTCCACTTTTGGAATGCTGGCAGCTGGAGATAAGAATCTTGATTGAATTAAGTGCTGCTCGAGAAGCTCTGTGCTGCGTTGTGCCAGTATGTGTGTGTGTGTGTGTCTGTGTCTGTGTGTGTGTGTGTGTGGTGATGCCAGCGGGCAGGGGGTACCTGTGGGCCGGCTCCTACTGGGACTCATTTGGAGCAGACAGCTCTCAATGTGTTCATTAGGACTGTGATTGGGCCTCACTCCTGTGGGGAGGACCAGCCTACCCAATGCTGAATAGTCCTGATTGTGCTCAGCATAAATTGCCATCTGTTTCAGTTGAGAAGAGAGAGACAGAGAGAAAGACAGGGAAAGATAGGGAGAGGGGAAACAGAAGTAAAGGAAGTAGAAAAAAAGTGGTAAATCTTTTTTGACTGAATTTTTAACATTTATATCAGCTTATGAAATCACATAGCTTGGAATTAAAAGGAATAAAAATGTATAATTCTGTCATTATGTCACTCATTCTGTTGTTTCAAACTTGTACGCTATTTTTCCATGCAACACAAAAGAAGAGTCTTTGAAAAATAGAACGTTAGTTCGCAGTGATGATCGCTTTCAAGACAAAGAATTGTTAAAAAAAAAGTCACACTTTATATTAGGTCTCTTTAATATGTATGCATTGATGTATTGCAAAACACTTGTGCTGCTATTGAGGTGGGATATGGGTAAGGATAGGGACAGGTTTAGTGGTATGGGTAGGTGCAGGGTGGGTTAAAAGGGAAGGGAAGGGTCAACAGTGTAATTATAACTGTAATTAATTACAGATGTAATTACATGCATGTAATTAAAATAATAAAAACATGTATAAACATAATAAGTGCATTGTATCAAATTATTAATTTCAATGTTAGTGCATGGTAGTTATAGACACCTAATATAAAGTAGGACCAAAAAACCTTTCTGAAGTCATATAATTTTGTTTGAGGAACAGTCCAACCTTTATTCATTGTTGATCTTTCTCTCCACCAAAGCTCTGAAATTTAATTCGTATCGGCAGTGGGATTCAAAATGGTTAAAATGGACAGAACTCAAAATTTGAAATTTAAGGATTGGTTCCCTTTCAGTTCATTCATGTTTGTGATTTTGAATTCAAATGACCATGCCCTACAGGAAATTGAAATTGAAATGACAGGAAGAGAGATTTACCAAATCGTAATTAAGAAATTAACATAAATTTCAGTTTTTCCAACCCGATCTCACGGCAATTCTTACGTATTTTACGAGGAGGCTAATTCATACGAATTTATACGACCTCACTCGTACGAATTCATACTTTTTTGCTAAATTGTACATATTTTCCGAGTTGACAAATTCGTATTAATTCATATGAATGACCTACCCCAAACCCCGCCTCTAAACCTACTCGTCACTGGGGTTTAGACAAATCGTACGCATTCGTACGAATGAGGTCGTACGAATTCATATGAATTAGCCACCTCGTAAAATACGTACAAATTGGTCATGAGATACCGCTGGTTTTTCACACAATGCAAACACAATTTCCTGGTATAGACAATTTACTGTTTAAACAAAATACTGATAAAAATATAGGGTAACACTTTACAATAATGTTCATTAGTTCAACATTATTTAATGTATTAACTAACATGAACTAACCATGAGCAAAACATTTGTTACTGTATTTACTAATCTTCATTAACGTTAGTAAATGAAAATACAGTTGTTCATTGTTTGTTCATGTTAGTTCACAGTGCATTAACTAATGTTAACAAGATTTTAATAATGTATTAGTAAATGTTGAAATTAACATTAACAAAGTTTAATAAATGCTGTAGAAGTGCAGTTCATTATTAGTTCATGTTAACTAATGTTGTAAAGTGTTACCAAATATAGTACAATAAACTGTGTGTCTAACAAAAGTAGTCCCCCTCCCCTATGCATGTACTTATGTACACAAACACATTCACAAAAATAAACTGTGCTTTCCATTGTAGACTATAATTAATCACATGATGCCTGTGATGGCACGCAATGTCACTCTGTCTTTGGATGAGACCCCCTGAGAGAGGATATGACAGGTCAGGCAGATTGATCGGGTAGAATGTTACTGTAAAATAGAGGTTTGCTCTCTGTCCCACTAATCGATGCCTCTAGAGCAGTGTAGTGTAGGGTTCACTGACTCTATGAGTCCAGAATACAGGTTAGTTAAAGGGCAGCCCATTAAGCATTCACCAGCTTTAGAGGCAGCCATGTTTTGTCAATTTTTTTTTTTAATTCAGATGTTACTGTACATGTAGGGAAATTTGATCTCTGTACACACACATCTACACTCATGAATACATGCTATCCCATTTTATCACTATTCAACTCTATTTGTATTCAGATATGTGCCCATCAATATATGAAGGCTGAAATTTGAATCTCTTTCTTTCTTTCTCTTTCTTTCTTTCTTTCTTTCTTTCTTTTCTGGCACTGCAGGGTCTTGGGAAGAAAGAAAGAGAGGGAGAAGAAGAGGGCCGTGACTCCTCATGGCTCGACTTTTTGAAGCGTCTTTATCGGGCCTAGCAGCGGCGTCCTGCGTGTCCAAGCCTTGCCTCGCTTTTTATCCTTTGTGCTGGCCAAGGTGTGTCAAATGCACTGAGCTTTTGTGCGGCAAGCAAAGACGACACATCGCATTCTGTCTTCAGTCTCCAATGGGTGGGAAGGGGGGTGGGTTGAAAGGGGGATATGAGGGAGACAAAAAGCCAACTTACAGAGGGCCCGGGTGCTTCAAAGCACGGTCGCACAAAGGCTTATGAAGCGTTACTTCATGCAGAGTTGTGCCAGATGTAATTGCGGGGTTCCCGAAGATAGAGAATCACACCCAACGCCATGCCCCACCCCACAATATCTTGAAAGAGCCACTGCTAAAAGGCGGCAATGCCATAGAGAGTGAAAGTTTGCTGCACTTTGATTAACCATAAACAACTGAGTAAATAAGCTATCCTTCAGGGCTCCGTTACAAATTTCCCCACTTGCTGACTCCAAAAGGTGATTTCACGCATGGAGCTTGATAGATGCCGAGTGAAAGGGGCAAAGCTCTGCAAAGTGTCAAACTATTTCATAACTGCTTCACACGTTTCTAGTATCAGCAGGATCGGAGTCTCTGGCAGCCTCTTTCAAGTTTAAATTGAACTTTTGACAGGCAATGATGTTGATTCATCGTTGATAAGCAGGCTCTTTGCTCGCTGACTGTGTGTGTCATGCGGGGACATGTAGGCTCCACTGTTCGAGATAAGCCTTACTCGTCTTGATGTGTCTCACGGTGGCCTCCCGCTGAGACATAAGCGCATGTAGCGTGCATGTCTAAATATGTTTCTGGGCACAAACAACCAAGAGGGGGCAGGTAACTCGGAGGCACCGCACCTTGTTGTGCCCGAATGCCGCGTAATTGGAGATGACCCAATGATTGGCTGAGGAGACGGGGAGGGTCTGAAAGCTTCCAGATGAAGCTCTCCAGGGAATGAGGTGTTCCTGCGCTTGTGGCGGCAGAACTTCCAGGTCCTCGAATATGGTGATTTATTTGAATGCCTCTATCCGGCTCGCCACGGGTGGGCTCACAGACACTTAGGGCATGTCAGGTTGTTGGCACCAGGTGTGGTTTGACTCCATTATGCCAAAAGAATAGATATGAATGAGGAGTGAAGAAAGGTAAAATGAAGAACTTTTGAAGTGCTGACTTTCTGACTTCACAGAGTAGACCACTTTGCTTGTGAATTGAAAAATCAAATGCCATTTTACGTTGGGATTGCATTATGCATCATATGGTAGTCCTTCAGGACATCAGCTTCTCTGAGTAGCCTATTTCTAATAAAGTAAGTAAGTAAGTCTTGTTTTTGAAAGTGGTTCATTAGATTCGTTAATGTACAATGCAATTCCCCCACTCATCACTGAAGCTATTTGGTGAAACATGCCCTAAAAGTGTTGCTAGTGAGCGGCTTAATTACTTTTTGTCTGTGCTGGAGTGAAATCTTCCCCTGATTTAAGTGGATATGAAGAAGTCCTTGTACATCCGAGCGATGTTAAATGGCACCTGGCAGAGTGGGAAAGGCCTAGCTCTCCTTTGCATATTAATGATGAGATGTCTATGAAAGAGAATAATTCATTCTCCTCTATGGCAGCACAAATGTAATCGAGCTAGGGCACAATAAGAATACCGCTGCATCTCGGCCCTATGCTCACAAAATGGCAGACACTCCAAAAGGTGGCATTTTATGGAGGGTTTGAAACCAACTTTTTGGAGTTGTGAAAAATTTTGACATTGAAGTCAAAATGTGCAATGCATTCACAAAAAGTGTAGAGTAGACAAAGCGTACATGACTGATTAATTGTTTTGTTGGCATTCTTCTGCTGCCAGTAACAGCTGGACATAGTGTGCCATGATCAGTAGGGGGGTTTGCCTACAAAGCTAAAAATGAATTTATTGATGAGCCCCTCTACCAGTTCTGCAGAGTGAGCATATTGAAAACATATTTTCTTCTTTTGGGGGCAGACAGAAAAGTCTGATGACCAGGAAGTTTTGAACAGCATTTTACCAGAAAAATCTATTTGTCTGTCTGCCTATCTATCTAGTTTGAATAGCTATAAATCTTTAAGGATTTAAACCTATTTGTCAAGTCAACATTACAGTTTTAATTCTATTTTCATACATTCAAATTCAAACTGCAATTCTCCATTATGTTTGCTCAATTCCTCAACTGAAAGTTAGGAATTTAATTGGAATTTCAAAGTATTATTCAGTTCATTTCTGAATAATACATAACTCTGATGCCTACATAGGAAAACTACACCAAGCATGGTGCATAGGCACCAGTTTATGTTTCCGCCAGTAGGTGCCCATACTTCATTTTGAAGTGAATTACTTAAAATGAAATTTATCATTGTAAATAAACAAAGCACAAGTTTATCACGTTGTTATGTGGTAATGCTAAATATAATGGTAGAATTGTGTGTATTACAACCCTGCCGGGACCCGATGTGAGATCCATCAATCACAGAGGATCCCGAATCTCAGTAGATTGTCTTTTTTAATTGGTTAAAATGAATGGAGAATAGCTCATGTTTTTCCATGGGTGTTCGGCCATCAGTGCCTGTGCTATGGTGGATGACTGACCTGTCTCTTCCATGTCAAGGATGATGTTTTAAACCCACATTACGTAGGTCAAGTCTCTCCAAGACAACCTCTAACAGACAGCCTGCTTATGAGATACTATAAATAATAGAAACATATTGAAATAATAAGACCCAGCTGTCTATCTTCATAGACACAGAATGAACAGAGGCATCCACCAGAATTGATAAAGAGAGAAGCTCCAAGAACTTTCAAACGATTTTGAACTACTTAGTTTTCTAGTTTCAGCAAGATTGGAGTCTCTGGCAGCCTCTTTCAAGTTTAAATTGAACTTTTGACGGTAATGATGTCTGCCTCAACTCAGCAAACTCTGAAAACACAACCTCAGAGCAAAACACTGTCATGGCTTAGGCCTAGATAGGACAACAGTTTAGTCTAGTAAACCATCTTTATTCAGTTTTTCCCTGCATATTACTTTAAAATAAAGGTTCCAAATGGGGTTTTCAGAGCAATGCCATAGAAGAACCATTTTGGGTTCACCAAAGAACGTTTCGGTGATCAGTTCTTAGCGTGAAGAACAATAAGTGAAAGAACATTTTTCCACTATGTTAAAGGTTCTTCATAGAACCATCAACGCCAATAAAGAATCTTTATTTTGAAGAGTGTATGTTGAGCTTCAGCTGCTTAAACGTTACTCTTTCACAAATATATGACAACCACAAATGGATAAATGTTAACGTTCTCGTATCCCGCAGACACTTAATATTATACGGCTTATTTAGCTTGGCAATCGAGAACAACAACTCGAGTCCAATCCGAACACATAAACAGTAGAAAATTAAAATGTCTTTAGTGTGGAACACGGCAATTAAACATATGCATACATAACATGTTGGGGCTGCAGCCTCCTGCTGGCAGCAGGCACGACAAAGCCTCTCTAAAAGGAATACCTCTGGGATCGCTAATGATTAATTAGCTTGTGTCATTAAGTGAAGCAAATGTCACCCAAACTTCCTAGGGAAGCTGTCACACCACGTGCGCTCGCTAAAACTCCCCAAGGGGCTGCGAGCAGACGCGCCTCTGCGGTGAGCGAACCCTGACATCCAGTGGCCACATGTAGAACTGCAGCGTTATTAACTGGAATCGTTGTCGATCAAATACCTTGATAATCACTTAATATGACGTTTAGTGGATCACCAAAAGAATTGTTTTAATTCTGTCAGTCAGTGCATTAAAGATTGCTTTTAGACCTAACTGTATTGTATCATGTCTGAAACCTTCATGAGGAGCATAGGTACCACTCAGGAAGCTACATATTTCAACAGTGAAGCAAACAGATGCTTACCCGCTCTTACCCACAGCTTCATCCAGCATACATCCAATCGGGCCGATCGAGGCCTAGGGCCTAAACGGATACAAACTCCTTTAGTGCTTCCTGTAGCGTGGTCACTATTCACCCCTTCCTGCTTTCTGTCACGTTAGGCTCTCGTTCTTGCTCTCACACCATTTTTTCCTCCTTCTCTGCTCATTCTCTGACCTGTCTGTGGGGCTGAATGGTGACTAGCGCTGCCTGTCTGACTCATTAGAAGAGGTCCAGCCAACTGTGCAAGAGAGGCTTTCTCTTTTCAACCAGTTCCTGAGGGGATGGCGGAAGTAGACAGGAGGGGGAAAAAAAAAATCACTGGCAATAAACACATTACCAGCAGACACAAGACTCCCCTGGAACGTTCTTAATGCTCACACACCCTTACTCGTACAATGGCACACCTGTCAGAGCATTTCCACTCAGTAAGCACGAGCAAAGCGCCTGGGCCCTCCCTCTGGTGCGCTCTACGTGGTGCTGCGTGTCTTCAAGAAGACTCTATTCAGTCGCCTTGCTTTCTCGGCTACGACCGTGAGATAATGGCGTAATTTCACCTCAATGTGCACACACATGCGTTCTTACTCGCCTCTGAGGCGCTCCCTCCTTTCTCTCACTCTCAAACAGACACTATGACTATTGTCCGGAATAGTGGTTTGGGGTTTTATTGTGTGTGCGGGGTGTGTGCTGTGTTTTCTTTGAGGCCAGGGTGGTCGCGAACACCCTCCAGGAGGTAGAGATGGACACAGCGCATGGGGCTTTGATGGACTTCTGAGTGCTGGCACAATGCTCTCCATAGTCTTTATGTGTAACGGGGTGAAGGGTGACCTGCGCTAATCCTGCTGATCAACCCTTTGGTGCTCTTCTTCTGGTGCTCTCAACTACAACATCATTATCACTGGTCTATTTATGTAAATAGCTAAATAAATAAATAAATATGTGGTGGATTGATAGGTTTTGATGTTATGTAGCCAGAAATGTCATAATTCATTTAAATTTTGTCCTCTTTTTCATGTTTTATTACTGCCGAGACGCTTTAAATCTTCTGTAATTCCACTCTGTCTCCGTCTGTGGTCTTTGTGCTCGATCTGTCGTATGTTTGGGGCCCAGACAGACAGCAAGTCAGACACCTCCTGTTAGACCGGCCATGTGATGTGTATGTTTCAGGGCTGCCTGTCAGATAGGGAGATTTAATTAAAGTCTACTTTGTTCCTTTATGCTGTCTTTCCTTACAACACCACTCCTCTGAAATTAATTAGACCGGTGGTATTTGCTATCCTCAATGGTGGAATCACCTTCCTCTGAAAGGAGGCTTACATCTAAGAAGACACTTTATTTTTACACACTTGAGGTTTGTTGTTTTTTGTGGTCATTACCCTATTCAGTCCTGGCTTTCATGCAGCTGTGGCCTTGGCTAAAAAAATAAAGGCCTTTATACTGGCTTCATGAATACAAGCAATGGGTCCATGGCAGGTAGCCCTCATAGTAAGTTAATCTCCTGAAAGAGCCCCATACAAGTAGTTTTAATGTCTTCCTTTGGCCCACTGAGGACTGTCATCAATCGAGCACTTCGCTCCTTTGTGCCGGTGGTCCGGTTGCATGAATGGGAAGCACCAGACTGTGACAATGGCTGCCAAAGAGTGGCAAAGTAATCACCTTCCAGGGAAAACATAAGTAATCACGTCTAAACTGTTTGAGCATCCATACAAACAGCATTTTGTGATCTGGGAATGTGAATGGGAGCTTTTCTAAAGTGCTAGTGCTTGTAGGCCTTCTGTTTGTTTATACGCGAGCACCAGAATCTTTCTGTTACCGCTTTCTCTGTGCTGGAGAAGAAAGTGGTCAGGAAGTGGCCATCACATTTAGTTCAGGATGGTGGTAAAAATGCAGGGTACGACAGGCATTTTAGATTGGGGAGTTTAAAGGGTTAGTTCACTCAAAAATGAAAATAATGTAATTTATTACTCACCCTCATGTCCTTCTACACACGTAAGATCTTCGTTCATCTTCCGAACACAAATGAAGATATTGTTGATGAAATCCGATGGCTCAGTGAGGCCTTTATTGAGAGCAAAGCCATTCAAACTCTCAAGGTCCATGAAGGTACTAAAAACATATTTGAAACAGTTCATGTGAGTTCAGTGGTTCTATATTAATATTAGAAAGCGACAATAATACTTTTTGTGCGCCAAAAAAAAAGCAAAATAACGACTTTTCAACAATATCTAGTGATGGGCCGATTTCAAAGCACTGCTTCATGAAGCTTCTGAGCTTTATGAATCTTTTGTTTCGAATTAGTGATTCGGATCTCCTATCAAACGGCTAAACTGCTGAAATCACATGACTTTGGCGCTCCGATTCACTGATTCGATTCGTAAAGCTCTGAAGCTTCATGAAGCAGTGTTTTAAAATTGGCCCATATAGATATTGTTGAAAAGTCTTTATTTTGTTTTTCTGGCGCACAAAAAATATTCTCATCGCTTTATAATATTAAGATAGAACCACTGAACTCACATGAACTGTTTCAAATATATTTTTAGTACCTTTATGGACCTTGAGAGTTTGAATGGCTTTGCTCTTAATAGAGGCCTCACTGAGCCATCGGATTTCATCAACAATATCTTAATTTGTGTTCGGAAGGTGAACAAAGGTCTTACAGATGTAGAACGACATGAGGGTGAGTAATAAATGACATTATTTTCATTTTTGGGTGAACTAACATTTAAAAAAAAACACCAGTGTATGCTAAAAAGTCTTTTCAAATTAATTAGATATAGTATCACACAATTTGAACATAATCAATATTTACAATTACTCTGGATATTAATCTCTGTGAAAATAAAGTCTTCTGCAGGGCTGTATTAAAGAAACTTCCTATCTTAATTCTTGACTTAAGAATTGACAGGTTCTTTAGTGAAATGGCCATGGTTACTATACAGATAGGATTCTGGATTAGGATGTTTCTGTAATTACAGCCTGATGCCAGGGGGTGGCCTCTTCTACTAGGCCTACAATGCAGTATAATAAGAAATCTTCTATTATTGTTCACAATGTGGATTCCCACACAATCCTTCAGTGTGTAATAAAATCCTCTTTGCATTATTCAGTAAATAAATCTCTCTGAGAATAGCAAGGGATTCAGAGAAAATAAGAGGTTGGATTTAAATTTATTTTAATGGCATATTATGGCTATAATATTTAATTTCACATATAAGGACTTATGAAAAGGTAAATTGTATCTCAAAGACATGGAATTATAAAAATACCATTGATCAACGGTAAATAATGTAAATAAAAGTTTATATTTTAACATGAATTGCATAAATAAGGAGGATCAGGCTAGGATAATGATGATGGCATTAGCATCACAGACTATCTACTGTGGTAAACTTCAGTCGCAATTCCTCTCTTAATACACTAGATGGTGGTAAACACCAACAGCACATTGATAGTTCGTATAAGTTTGCTACAGGTTATAGGCCTATTAGTCATCTTGACGAAAACATTACCAGAGCAGTACCTGATCAATACCTCTGGCAAAACGCTAATAATAGCTAATAATGTTTAATAAGTTGTATAATAATTAATAAGTAACCTTGGGTAAATGTAAAACAATTATATGTGTGGCCCTTTAATCTATCTGTGATATTTGCAATCTGTCTGTTTGTTTGGGTGGCCTGACTAAGTGCGACATATCATTGGCTCAACAAATGGTGTGAGTTTGAATGAAATGAAACATGAACGCATGTTTGATACTTCACTGAAAACAGTCATTATTTTTACCGTTTAGATTGCACATCTAGTATGTTTTACAAATGTAGTATTCGTCCATCTATAGAATAGTATACTATGGACTAAATCTAGAATGCACTGATAAACTGGTATAAACTATACATTTTAAGACCCTGAAAGTCACAAATTGTCCATACATTAGATATCAATGCAAACTATATTCTGTAGTAGGCTATGTTATCTGCTTTATCTTAAACTTCAAATTATAATTTTGATGCTAGTAACTTTGCTGACAAAATATAGCCTATTTATCTAATATGTAGAGCATAATCTCCCATAAATCTTAAGAGAATTATTTGTGATGTTTTGGAAAACCCACCTATAAATAGTTATTTTACCTATGTATAACTGAAGTATTCTATTCACTTAAAAAAGTAAAAAGATGTAGGCACTGTTTCACAGACAGGGCTTAGCCTAAACCAGGATTAGGCCTTAGATCAAATAAGGCATAGTAGCTTTTATAAACTTTCACTAGAAAAACACATTTTTAGTGTGCATCTTGAGACAAAACAATGACACTGACATATTTTAAGATATGTCAGTGCAAGTTGCTTACAGTTACAACAGCTCAAACATGCATTTTAGTCTAGGACTAGACACCTTGTCTGTGAAACCGGGCTGCAAATCCACAAATGCTTGATTTGTCTCCTGGTGAGAAGGCCGAAACATTTTGCTACCCATTTTGTATGGCAATGGACGAAGGATATCTGGCAGGTTTTTAAAGCTCCAAGAGTCTCCAAGAGTGCCTTTACATTAAACAGAAAGAACAACAGATTAATCTCCAAACAAGAATGGAAAAATGCAGGTAGCAGTCTTTCATTTGGATTCTTAGTGTCATAAAAATAGATTAATGTTTGTAATGTAAACATTTGATTGGCTGAGCTGTGTTACAAGAGCGGTGTTTGCATCATTACAGACAGGCTGTGAGTCTATGAATTAAGCGTGGGGATATGCTAGTAGTTGGCGAAAAATGAGTTGAGTAATGTGAGTAGTGTGAATCAATGATTTATTGAATGAAGTGTTAGTTGTATAAAAGCAATATCACATTTGTAATTGAGCTGTTAGACTCTATATCTCAGCAGGCTGTGATTACCTGTGGCCTCATACCTGATTATATCACACTTTATGAGTCTAGTGTCAAATACACTATACACTACAAATACTTCAAATACACTACAGAGACTCTGCAGCACTTCTATAATGGCATTTAGGTGTCTTAACCTCACATCAATCACAACTGTATACTTGGATACTAGGTGTTGAAGTGTGTCAAAGCAGGCATAATTTAGCCTGGCTTTTGTACAGCATTGCGTCTTTGTGCAGAATTTTGAGCAGGCACAAAGCAGCCTTAACTCGGCTATGTAAAGACACCTTAACAGTACTCTAGCTTGTATGATATTGCTTAAAATGTGTGTGTCTGTCTGTGTGCTTGTCAGTACATTATGTAAAATACTACAACTTACCATGAAAACACAGTGCTGTTATGCAGGTTTTCTCAGTAGAAAAAAAAAAAATGTTATTCTGAATTGGAAGAAGATCCAAGGCTCTCTTCTCTGCGTTGCAATATGCAAGTATTCATTGTGATGCATATGTCCCCAAAGCTCAAAATGTTTTTCTCTCGCATGAGGGAATAATATATCAAAGTCCTGAGCAACCTGAAATTTAATAAATAAATATAACAGTTAAAATTACACCATAAAAAGTAGATGCCTGTATATCTCTCTGTATAAATATATGCAGGGCTGTGCATTCCCTAGTTGCAGAAAACAAAATAAATTACATAAAAAAACATAATTACTTAATTTTATTAGCTTATATTAGGTATTTTCATATTATTATTGTATTAGTATTTTCATATTTTATTATTTAATTCCTATGGCGGTCTTTTTTGACCATGAGAAGTACGTTTGACTATTTATTAACGACCATTTAGCCTTTTTCAGTCATGTCCACGATTTTTTGTTAGTTCATATAGATGGACAGTGATAAACAATATGAAAACAAAGACACCCATCATTTTAATTCGATCATAAAAGTGTAGGCTATTGTCCTATTTATAATATCTTTATAGATAAAATGTTTATGGGCTTTTTTAGTATTTTAATGTTGCACAGTAGTTTCCTTGAGGAACATTATGGTTGTTAATTGAGCTACAATGTATAAAATGACAACATACCTTCACCTGGAGTGGCCAACAGCCCGCGACACCTAAGAGGCTTCCCCTGGGTCCTAAAGTCAAGCACGTCGGTCAACTATCTGAAACAGCAGCCGATCTTTGCGGCGCCGCATGAAGTCGAACAAGCCTAATAGAGGGTATGCATTGACGTCACTTTCCCGCCGGAACGCGCTCCCTCAGCTGGACTGAGTGGCAAAAGAACCTGCTGCGTGACTGGATTTAATAGGGGAAACTGCGAAAGCTCTAGTAAAACAAACGGTTACACTAAATGTTGGACTCAAAAGTGTTCCTTACAACTTGTCAAAGAAACCTAATCCATGGATACTGACACGCAGCCAGGAGTTTCCTGACATTTACATGTGCCAGATTTTGACGCCGGGGAAAAACATTAAGCAAATCTGCCTGTGAATATTTTATATAACTACAATATATCCGAGTAATCACTTATCTCAATGTTATATATCTCGTCATATTGTCCAGCCCTAAAACTTGTATAGTTTTTGTCAGTGTTTATTTTAAAACACCCAATTTTGCAGAATATAAGATGGTAAATATTTAATTTATCAGTTATCAACACAATATATAACAATACAATATCTACGGTATGATTTTACCTCAAAATCCAACATTTTGACACAAAATGATAACTGCAAATCCATGTTTCTCTGCTGGAGTCCAGTTGTTTCTGTGAATTGCAGTGAATCATTTGTTTCTTTTTTCTGTAGCTTTCCGCAGTCTTTAAATATATACCTCAGATTTTGTGTCAAATCTTTTGGTATAGTCAATCACAAAGCTCTTTCCTGTTTTGGATGTGTTTTGTGTGTTTTTGCTGCATTCACACTGAAAACCAATGTTGCCACTCAGTCTTTGTGCCACTCAGTGGAAGTAACCGCAGTCATAATGGTTGACGGTGACGTAACGTGCATACCCTCTACATGTTCCCGCGGTTATGGGTGGCACAGCGGCCACGTGATACAAGGTGGTTCACGCCATGTTGTAATTACCGCAATTATGAGATTTCAACTTGTAAAAAGCATTCACGTCCTTGTAGAGCTCGCAATTACAGCTTATAAGATAGGAATTTTCTGAGAGCCCCTACTTGTACCACGTGACTGTTGTACCACCTGACCATTGCAGGTTCTTTTAGGCCAAAGTCACTTTCAAGGAAAGTCTGTCAGAGATTGTATATTATAGAGAGATGAGAGGGTCTGTGTCTCTTACCATTGGAGAAAGCGTAACGGCTAACTTAATCATGTGTGTCACCTCTCAGCCGTGTAATGGCCTCTGGTCTCCTTTCCTGCGTACCGATAGTACCGCCCATGCGTACCGCCACAGCCAGAGCGTTAGCATTAGCGGTTACGCTTTATTGGCTACAGGTTGCAGGCTTGTCTTCCAGGGGCTTTGAGTCTGTTCACTCGGCGGCCATATTTGCAACGCCTCCAGGCAGCTATTTCAGGCATCCAAGACCAAGTCCTATCTATCTGAATGGGGGAATCCTGAAATCTCAAAAACTGCTTGGCGAACTCACAATTAAATAACATATTTCAAATCAGCTACAAAATCTGACATGAACTGTCCCATAAATGTTGTTTCTTATGCTCAAATAGCATTAAAATATCTTATTTTTCAGGCTAGACGAGCCAATGCCCATGTGCAGTCCTAAGCGCAAGTCTCAGGTTTCTATGGGAACCGGAGTATCTGACGGCAGCTGCAGTGACGCAATAACTTTACCAATCATCGACTGGCTATTTTACTTAGAAGGCAGGACGTATTCAGCCATATTGCGCGTTGCAGTTTCTCCCATTCATAACTAATAGGAGTGAACCTTCTTTCTGTATCTATAGTCTTTGTTTAGGCATTGATAGTTTTGCCATATAGATCATTCATTGGCTGCTGTGCGTGTTTTTAGACATAATATTGCCAGTTACTTTGACAGGGCCAATCAGATTCAAGTACAAGAACTAACGGTTGTATAATTATGACATGCATATGAGCAATATGTAGAATTTTGTGGTTGTTTCCTCTTACCATTTTTTTTTCAACCTTTCTTTTCATGAACGCAGCTTAACCACATTTATTTGTAAGGTAACAACCTGGACAGCTGTGATGAATAAAATAGGGATAGTTCACCCAAAAATGAAAATGTAATGTTTATCCCCAGGGCATGCAAGATGTAGGTGACTTTGTTTCTTCAGTAGAACACAAATTATGATTTTTAACTCCAACTGTTGCAGTCTGTCAGTCGTATAATGCATGGCAATGGTAACAAAATCTATGAGAGTAAAAAAAACATGCACAGACAAATCCAAATTAAACCCTGCGGCTCGTGACGACACATTGATGTCCTAAGACACGAAACGGTCGGTTTGTGCGAGACACCGAACAGTATTTATATCATTTTTTACCTTTTTACCACTATGTCCTGCCTTGAGTGCACGCATTGGCATCCGGTGCGTGAGGTGTGTACGCGCTCTGGCGTAGTTTACGCAAGCGCTAAAAGTGATCTCTCGCGCGTATACGTCACTCACTGTGCACAAACATTGTAGGTACGACGGCTAATCAAAATGGTACTTACTTGCGCTTATCTGGTGACTTTCCACGTATTTCAAACTTCTGAGACTGCTCGCCTTAAGTTATGGTTGATTGCTCTTCGGCTGGATATCAACACACCCATTAACGTACTAAAATTGTTGAGGGTCTGCAGCGATCATTTTTCCCCCTGATGATTTTACATACCCAGGAGAGGATCACGTACGACTTAAACCATCAGCTGTGCCTATGGTTTTTCCACTTCCAACTGAGGTGGATTTGAACAAGATTTTTGTATGTGTCCTTTTTATTTGTAAAGCTGCCCTTACGAAAAGTAAAAAAATAAAATGAAGTTTTGATGTAATAAAACCATGTTTTTAGTGGTTTACTTCCATTTGTATAACAACTGTTGTACTGCAGGCACCATGTTTAAACTACACCAGAGTGCGTACACACCTCACATGCATGCGCTAAAGGCAGTTAGACATGGTGTATTAGAGGTAAAAAATTATATAAATACTGTTCGGTTTCTCACACAAACCGATCGTTTCGTGTCTTAGGACATCAATGTGTCGTCACGAGCCACAGGGTTTAATTTGGATTTGTCTGTGCATGTTTTTTTTACTCTCATAGATTTTGTTACGGTTGGACTTAAAAATCATCAATCAAAAATTAAAAATCATCATTTGTGTTCTACTGAAGAAACAAAGTCACCTACATCTTGGATGCCCTGGGGGTAAGCAGATAAACATCACATTTTAATTTTTAGGTGAACTATCCCTTTAATGTTCAATGTTTGTCATGTGACAACTATATCATACTACTCTGAAACAATATTTGTTGCATATTGTATACTATTCCACACACTATTCTTAAAAGAATAGTAGACGGTATTTATTTAATTATTTTACCTTCAACTACATTCATTATTGATTATACAGCTTACCCACTGGATGTGATAAGCACGGTTATTTTTTTGTGGAAGGTTTGTGTGTTTAAGCGCGTTCAAGAACACCAACAACAGCGTTACAGTCCTAATAATGAGCAGAACCCGTGTGGTAATAACATGTAACCGCTGTCTGTCACACTGCTGTATGTGCGCCACCGCATAGCCTACAGAAACCCACGGCGGTTTATTAAAATGATATCTGCTCTGACAAGACAAGCAGGCGGCTGATTGATCATTCTCCATCTCTGAATGAAGTCCTGCTCACACAGAGGCGAGAGGACGCGACTGCCATTGGTGACACTGAGGAGACTAAAATGGGAGAACATCACTGGAGCCCTGTCAGTGAAGAGAGAGACACAAAGGCGACTGACAACCGACAGCCATTCGAAAAGAGCCGAACGGATGCTTTTCACTGATCGTCATACGGTAAATGTCTTCCATTCATTGATAATATTTGCATGAGATTTGCACCAGAGAAACCAGCGCCACTTTTAGCTCGCGGTTCACAATGGAATTATGACAGCGGTGATTTCCAGCTGTTTCTCATTGTTCGCATAAAAAGTAAATGCATATAATTTGGTCCGTGCTTACCAACAGTGACTCAAAACAAGGTAAGATACGATGCACACAGCCTCTGAGCCATGAAAATGGATTAAATGGATGTGCACACTGTTTTAATTTTAAAGTATTTATTATACACTGCTTACGTATAATGTGCATACTATTTGATACATACATGCAATAAATACTGCATTGTGATATAGTAGTATCTTCGTGAATAGGTATATAAAAATGCATGCATAGTATACATTGTAGCCTGTAGTGAGCACTGCTATGTAGTAGGATATCCAAGAGGGTCATTGTAGTATGCTCCGTCCTTACACTACAATATGTATATGTAGCCTACAGTATACATTTTGGAACTGTGTACTGAGGTTATTATTGGATTTTGTTTGATTAAGTTGTATAAAAGGATTAGGGATGCACTGGTATTAATATTCTGGCCAATACAATAAGACAATATTTATTTGTTTGTTTGCATTAATATCTTACAGTATGGCTGATAAATATTGCATATATTAATATTATTCATTTATTTAATATTACCCATATTAAATGGTTAGTTCACCCAAAAATGAAATTTTTGTCATTAATTACTCAACCCCATGTGGTTCCAAACCCGTCTGACCTTCGTTCATCTTCGGAACACAAATTAAGACATTTTTGATAGAATCTGAGAGCTTTCTGACCTCCCAAGACATGGCAACGTCATAACCAATTTCAAGGCCCAGAAAGATAGTAAAGACATTGTTAAAATAGTCCATGTGACTACAGTGGTTCAACCTTATTTTTATGAAGCGACAAGAACTTTTTGTGCGCAAAAGCAAAATAAAAATAACGACTTTATTCAACAGTTTTCCTCTTCCCTGTTGATGTAGTAAGCACAGTGCAGCGCTTCCGTGTTCTCCCTCAGAACGCTGACTCATTATTGGCCAGCTCCTGCGTCAGCATCACACTCATGCACGTGGGCTGCTGACATGTGCAGCTTTGGCCAATCTAACGTAAACACAGAAGTGCTGGACTGCGTTTGTTTTGTTTTTGTGCACAAAAAGTATTCTTGTCACTTCATAACATTAAGTTTGAACTACTGTAGTCACATGGACTATTTTAATGATGTCTTTACTACCTTTCTGGGCCTCGAAAAGTACAATGATGTTTCTGCCTATGGGTGGTTTAGAAACCCTCGGATTTCATCAAAAATATCTTAATTTGTGTTCTGAAGATGAACGAAGGTCTTTTGGGTTTGGGACGACATGAGGGTGAGTACTTAATGACAGAAATTTCATTTTTGGGTGAACTAACCCTTTAATTTGACCATTTTAAATGAAAAATAACACAAAAATTAAAAATTAATAGTTTTAAATGCTTACTAGTAGGGGTGTAACGATATGTCATGTCATAATTTGATACATATCACAATACTGAACTCACAATACGATATAATTGCGATACTTCAAAACATATGGTAAAAGGTTAACAAAAAATGTACTGTTGATTAAAATGCTAAATTTGGTATTACATTTGGGGTGGAAATGAATAGGATTGGACTTGGTGCAGGTAACCCAATGCACAGACAATGGTGACACCAGAATAAAAATATTAATGATTCTGTAGCTGAAAATACAGAATTATTTCAGACGAATATGCTTGCACTCTGTCACTGACTAGATACATTTAAAATAATGTAGGCCACTTTTTACTGGTAACAAGACATTTGGCATTACCAGGACCCATAAATATTCCCCCATAGCATTATTATACATTATATTCAACATTATATATAGTAATTTAATGTAGCATTGACACTAAAACTCTTGTAAATTTGAATTTATTCCTCACACAGTAATTTTCGTATTGGGTGAACTATACACAATACATATTGTCCCTATACACAATACATATTGTTGCATTTTTATATTGTGATACGATATATTGTTACACGCCTACTTACTTTTAAGTAATCATATATGACAAAAAAAGGTCATCTAAAGAGATTGAGGAAACAAGAATGCACAATTAATAATCAATTATCAGCTGATACTGGTAAATTAATTGTTACGTTATTGTTTGATAACCAGTATGGTACTGATATATCAGTATATCTGTATCATGCATACCAAAAGCACCTGCTTACAGACTAAATCACGACAGTCAGATAAATGTAAAGTATGTGTGTGTTAGACACAATAGTTCATTAGGATGTATGTTTTACTGTGACTCAAATATCATTACAGAAGTGTGAACATCTAAGAGGGTTCAGGATGTGCTGAAAATTTTTTCTTGTTCTGTTACATTCTCTCTCAAGGCGTGAACAGTGGCTAAACAGTCATCAGACCTTCAGGCTGGTGTTGGTGATATCTGAAAGACTCCTAATGTGTTATCTCCCACATTGTCTCTGTCAACATGCCCACCTTTCCACCTCTGGGCAGTAACTCCAGCACAGTACCCTGGGACCCTGGCGCGCCCCTGGCGCCGTCTCTGGTGAACAGCACGGTGAAGATGGTGCTCATATCAGCGATCGTGTGCACGTCGCTTTTTGGAAACGTCGTGGTGCTTCTGGTATTCCAGCGCAAGCCACAGCTTCTCCACGTCGCCAACCGCTTCGTGCTCAACCTGCTCCTGGCCGACCTTCTGCAGACGGTGCTGGTTATGCCCTTCGCCATCGCCGCCACCGTGCCCGATGTCTGGCCGCTGGACTCCCGCCTGTGCCAGGCCCTCGTGGTGCTCATGCACCTGTTCGCGTTCGCTGGCGTCAACACCATCATCGTGGTGTCCGTAGATCGCTACCTGGCCATCATCCACCCGCTGTCCTACCCCACTCGAATGACACCTCACCTGGGTACCAACCTGATCGCTCTCACCTGGCTTCTCAGCGTGCTTCAGAGCACTCCGCCGCTGTATGGATGGGGAACCATCGAATTCGACCGCCGCCACAATGCCTGCACTGTTGTGTGGTCCTCGAGCTACTCGTATTCAGCACTGGTGTCCGCACTTTCGTTCTGGCTGCCTGTGGTGATCATGCTTTGCTGCTACTGGATGGTGTTCAGAGCGGCAAGGCGGCAGAACGCTCTCGTTCACCCCATCCAATCCAACCCCCCTCCGGATTCCCAAGCATCCTGTTCCAGCCCCCAAAGGCAGCAGCCCCAACCAGAGGGGCCGTTTTCGGCCACTTACCCCATCAGGACCCGCCACAGACGCTTCCACTATCACTGTAAGGCGGCACGAGTGGTGTTTGTCATCATGGCATCTTACCTGCTCAGCATGGGCCCGTACAGCGTCCTGAGCACTATATCCATTTACTCCAGCACAGCAGTGCCGCCATGGTTGTCCTCGATGGCGCTCATTCTCTTCTTCCTGCAGTGCTGCTTACACCCATACATCTATGGCTACATGCACCGCAGTGTACGCAAGGAGTTCCTGGCGCTGCTCTGCGGGCCGCTCTGTGGGCAGGGACGGATCAGTCAAGGCTCCGCCGTGGATAGCTGCTTCACGGTGACAGACGGGCGTTTGGCGCACACCCACCTTTCAAGCCAGACTACCCGTGTGTGCCCTCTCCGAACCTGGGAGGAAGGTACAACGTCTTCGTCCCCTACAGAGAGGAGGTCTAAAGACAGCCGTAAGGAGACCACCTCCATCAGTCTGAGCTCAGAGAAAGGAGCTCACTGTACACAGCAACACCAACAAGCAACCTGAGGAAACACCTAAAGGCAAATTCTGAACATATTTCTGTCAGTGTTGAGGTATAGCTGTTTTGTTTCTGCATTGGGCACAGTTTGGTACTTTCAAATCAAATACTGTGCCTTTAAACACAAGCTATACACTGTAAACATACGTGTTAGCTATGGTATGGACCTACTTCAAAAACAATATTATACAAAAATGGCAACAGAAAAGCCTAACAAACATAGTTTCTTGGCAGGAACTATGGAGATGCATGTCAATGATGATAGACTGTTTATCTTTTAGTCAGAAGTTACACTACTGTTCAATTTGTAATAAATTAAATCAAAATAAATACTTCTATTCAGCAAGGTTTATACAAAAATATTAAGCAGCAAAACTGTTTTCAGCATTGATAATAATAAGAAATGTTTCTTGAGCAGCATGTTAGAATGATTTCTGAAGGATCATGTGACACTGAAGGCTGGAGTAATGCTGCTGAAAATGCAGCTTTGCCATCACAGGAATAAATTACATTTTAAAATGTATTAGAATAGAAAACAGTTCATTTAAATTGTAATATTATTTCACAATATTACTATTTTACTGTATTTTTGATCAAATAAATGCATTCGTGAGCATAAGAGACTTCAAAACAAAACAAAAATCAAGCTTTTGAAGGTAGTGTATGTTTACACTGTATGGGAAAGTGGTTTAAAATCTACTTCAATCACTTACAGTACACATGCCATGGTTATTTCAACAGACTGGAAACGGTCTGAAAAATCATTAAATACAAAAGTTTTGAAATTTCATCACCTTTGTAAGTGTGGTTTCAAATATAAAATATTGGAGACAAGTGTAAAAATACAGAATATTGGTTTTCTTTTAGTGGTTTAAAATAATACTGGAATATTCTGAAGTAAAATATTGGAAAAATACTTATTGAGACAGTATATATTAGTGTTTAATATGTCTAACAAAATGAATGTTCTTTGTATACGTCGATGTCAAATGTATTGCTTCTTTACGATTTAAAGACAAAGTATTCTTTTTGTTGTTTTGAAATGAATTTAGAATACACGTGGAGAGATTTTCTGTCTATTTTTATAAGCATACATACAACGGTATCAACTGAATCATTGCCTCTGGAGAAAAGTTATCTTAAATGTGAGAATAGTCACAAGCAAACTGTTTTATGAAATAGAAAACATGTATTTATTGTTCCCGCATCAATAATACTTAAGCGATGAATCTCATCAACATTAGGGTCAGTTATTCACTTTATTTCTGTTGGTATTTAAAAGATATGTAATGTGGAGGGTTTCAGTATCAGTATTTTGAAGAGGGTGATTTAAAATATTTATCCTTCATTTTAGTATTTGTTGAACTGCCTTCAATCCTCTTGATTTTTGGGTGAAATGTGACCTGGAGATTCACCCAAGAGCAGCTAATGAGCTAAGGATCTCAGGGTATTTATGATGTACTCTTGACCAGTGTGGAGAGTCAGCTCTCTTAAAGAGTGCCTCCCTAGATCAATTGTATATTGTCTCTGTGCAGTATAAGATGTTCAATCCCCTGATGCTGCCAAAGGCAACATATAGCCACTGACATGATGTGGGATTAAATAAGCTGGCTTCGCAAATGAAGCACTTTATGTTATGGACCACTGCAGGAAGGCACGAATGTTAACCGTTTTTAAGCACTTAGCTTGACCCTGTACAAAAATGGGACAGCAAGTGCTTTATTTCTAAGCTTATTTCAGCTGAATCAAACCTGCAGTTTCTTCTGCTAAATCAAGTATTATTTTGAAACCTGTGAGTGTGTCAATAATACATATCACAGACGACATCCACCATATGTCAGTTTCCACTGATGTCTGCAGCACTTTAGACAATCACTTTCAACAAATGTAACCAGAGTCAGCTGAAGCAAGTCCTCATTAGTTTACTCCAACTGTAACAATAGACTGTTTTATATAAAAAAGTTTAGAAGTAGACATTTTTGTAACAATGTATCTTGTGCTTTATTTTTCTTTCATTATAACATGGTGAAGAATGTTCATGTATACCTCATAAGACTTGAAGCTCAGTACATTCTGTGGGTTTTAAATTAAATGATTGAAAAAAAAAAAAATGTGTAAGCCTATATTTTTTTTTTTAAGTAATGACATTTAAATAAATTACAAAGTAGAAAATCACTAAATAGCTCCCATTGTTTAGATATTATTACTTGTATAAAAGTGTCCTTTAGCAAAAAAAAAAAAAAAATGTGCTTCTTAACCATTCCACTTCCTTCACTCCATAAAAAACAATTTGTCAGCAAGTTATACCTATAAAAACACATGGAACAAAGTAGTTTTATACTACTAACAACGTATTAACAATTATTACTGATATCCACCAATAGGTGACATCATCGAGGTAACTGTGGTGCAGTCACATTAGCCGAAAAGATTCATTGTCAATGGCGATGCATTAAGCTTCAGACACAGAATTCATTTTTAAACCAAGCAGCTTTCTTTTGTCAACACACTGAATGCGCATGATCATCTTCAACACCATCAAAATCTGCATTGGGAACTTTTTAGCCCTTACGCAAAACTCCTGATTGCACAGATTCCTATTTGAATAACTGGATTTTGCCTGCGAAATTTTGGTGAGCAACAGTAAATGGTACATTTTGTGGGCAAAACTTGAATCTGATGTGAAATTCTTTATTGCTTGGATTCCTAATAACATGACTGCATTTAGCCAACAGAATTTCACCATACAAAAGGTAAATGTGACCGCAACCTAATCTGAGTACAAAAAAAGATGTTGAAATAAAACAAAGCGAGTAAAACAGACATTTGGGTCAATATAAAAGCTTAAGAAGAACTTTATGTATAAAGATATCGCCATCTGTTTGCACGGTGGGTTTAGCTGGAATGAAGTCATAGGCAACACAAGACAAAGCACTGAAAAGGGGTCTTTGGAGTGCACACACACCTACTGCAGGTCAGTGAATTACAGTTGAGCCACACACCAACGGTTTAGGAAAGAAGAGTACCGTCTGATTCCTCCCTTCATTTAAATGTCTCTTCAGACTTCCACGTGAAAGCTGATCTGTAAAAAGTTGATGTTGTGCTCTCCAAAAGTCCCTCCCTTAGTCCACTTTCAGCACACTGTAGATTTTATTTACAAAAAAGAAGCAGGCGAAGAAGCCTATAGTACCTGGATGGAAGAAGAAATGTGTGAGAATTAACACAAGAACAGGATAACAAAAAGGCCTTTTTAGTCACAAAATGTGCCAGACTAACTGATAGTGTACATTACATACTACATTATGAAACAGCACTTCGATTAAAACAACATTTGGAGTTATTTTACAAGAAAACCCATCTATTAATAGTGGGGTTCAATGTAGCAAATTATCTGACAAGAGCCAAACTGAGCAGAGTGTAATGAAGCACAGGATTAAATCTAATCATTGCTGGGGCGGCAGCGACAACCAATCAACAATAGGTCTGATGGAAATCTTTAGCTCGGAATCTATTTTCAGATGCATTTATATACACACGATTCTCAGTCCTCCTCCTCACCTTCCACACGCTCTCGCTGTATCTTCGGTTTGCTCTCAGAATCTAAAAAGTCCTACTAGAAACAAGCCATTTCAGGGGACCATTATTTTAAGATGTGGGACTTAGAGCGTAATAGCAACCCTCGTGCCTTACATTTTCACCCCTCAAGTGCGTGTAGACGTTGCCATGACAGCCATAGCCAGGGATCCTAAAGCTTCTAGCAGAATCCATTGCAACAAATAGATTGTGGCTAATATCCACTCAGAAAACCAATGGCGGAGGTTTCCCATCATTCAAAGAAAAGCCATGAGAATTGCTGCATTTAGAGTGGATAATCATGAGTGTTTTTGTAAAGGTTCAGTGCTTGTCTTCAATAGTCTTTCTGTGCATCACCTATGTGAAATGTCAAAATACTGTCGTAGAGAAGTCGTTCATTCACCTAAATAGATGTAAATCGCTATTCTTCATGCTGGGTGAGGAAAACACATGCTAAAAAGCTAGAAAAGATATTTACCTGCTATTTGGAGAGACATAAGTAAACATGTGTAGATGCTATCTACCCACAGCTGTTTATGGATGGCAGACAGCTGGCCATCGCTCGCCACCTCCACCTCAGCATTTCAATGAGGGGAAGTGACAGTGATTTGATTAAGGCCGGAGGGAGCGGCGCTATCTTTCAACAACAATGAAAGATGAGGAATATTTATACGTGTCCCAATTACCCTCGGCCTAAACACAGAATGACCCATCAGGCAGGAACAAACCAACTAGAACTGGTCACCTGCCAAACGAAAGGACCATAGGGAGACATACTGCAGGATGTAAAAAAATGTTTTGCAGGAACAGGATACAAATCCTAAAGCGGCTGAATGGTACTTTCCCATATTTTCCTGGTTGCACCAACTGTGCACAATTTACAACTTACACACTACTAAAATTGCTTACATTGCGGCATTAAACTTTTGAAACGTAACTAAAAACGAAATATTTTCAGAAGACTCCAACCAGAACTAACAGTTAGCAGATTGACTGAATTGCATCAATACTGTTTTAGCTGACAGACTTCAATATTATATTATAATGTTGACATTTACATTTTAAGACATTATGTGAATAAATTGCTTTTTAGCTGCTCTTCAACACAAATCCAACCTAAACAGTTGTGCATGTCAAATAAAATTAATCATAATAATTTAATTTCTTATGTTTTTTAAATCAATATTTATTTACTGATCCTTATTCATTTAAAATACAGTTTCTGAATGTTTTTACATATACAAATGCCTATTATGTTATTGATGATTAAGCAGTAATGTATTTTTAAACGTCATATTATACGACTACGCATTACTTTACACAAAACATACGACTACAATCTGCCTTAAGAACAAATGGTGCAACCGAATAAAGTACAGAAGTAATTACAAACTAGCTAGTAGTTATTAAGCCTTTAGCGTGGATTGTTCCAATTTAAAGGGTTAGTTCACCCAAAAATGAAAATAATTTCATTAATGACACACCCTCATGTCATTACAAACCCGTAAGACCTCCGTTCATCTTCGGAACACAGTTTAAGATATTTTAGATTTAGTCCGAGAGCTTTCTGTCCCTCCATTGAAAATGTATGTACGGTATACTGTCCATGTCCAGAAAGGTAATAAAAACATCATCAAAGTAGTCCATGTGACATCAGTGGGTTAGTTAGAAGTTTTTGAAGCATCTAAAATACATTTTGGTCCAAAAATAACAAAAACTATGACTTTATTCAGCATTGTCTTCTCTTCCGGGTCTGTTGTATATCCGCTTTCACTCCACAGTGACGCTGCTTCTTCATCTTCTTTCCTGTTTTACGGTGGTTGGTATCCAGCTTATTGGTGCATTACCGCCCCCTTCTGCTCCGGACAGTGACGCTGATTATGTGTAATCTAGTGCGCCCGAGCTTCGTTTACAGTCTGAGGGAGACGCACGCTGTATTCAAGCTATTCTACATTGTTTGTATTTTGGTATTGCTATATTTTTTAAAATGGTGCGTAGGTGTGCATGTCACGGATGTCCTAATCGCGTCACTGTCCGGAGCAGAAGGGGGCGGTAATGCACCAATAAGCTGGATGCCAACCACCGTAAAACAGGAAAGAAGAAGAAGAAGCAGTGTCACTGTGGAGTGAAAGCGGATATACAACAGACCCGGAAGAGAAGACAATGCTGAATAAAGTCGTAGTTTTTGTTATTTTTGGACCAAAATGTATTTTCGATGCTTCAAAAACCCACTGATGTCACATGGACTACTTTGATGACGTATTTATTACCTTTCTGGACATGGACAGTATACCGTACATACATTTTCAATGGAGGGACTGAAAGCTCTCGGACTAAATCTAAAATATCTTAAACTGTGTTCCGAAGATGAACGGAGGTCTTACGGGTTTGGAACTACATTAATGACAGAATTTTCATTTTTGGGTGAACTAACCCTTTAAGTAAGAACTTACGAAAGGCTGGTGTAATCCTACCCTGTAGAGTAAACGTGGTGAATGGTACATGTTCAGCTCTGTGCTCAAAGATTACACATTTTTCTTGTGTTTAATTTACTCTAAACTGGTTAATGGTTAAAGTGGTCATTTGAATGAGGAGGAGAATTCAGCGAAATGTGAACTGGACTACATGTGCTGTTTTCTCGTTTGAATACAGCCAGTGATGATAGCATAAAAGAAAGACTACAATTGAAATGGATATTAAAAGGTATATTTTAGTCAGAATTATTGAACTATTCATTCTATTTGTCTGTTTGACTCACTTGCTGTCAGGATGAGCCTTTATGCGCAATGGAAATACTGATGTGAATTTCTAACATTTACAGATCATGATACAAAATCTAATTTATGTGCTGAGGACAACAGGTCTCAGAGGCATTACGCAACACACACATTAGACAGTAGGGCAAGCCACTTTAAACTGTAGGCTCATGAGTTAGTCTGAAGCTCTCAATATAAAGCATGTCTCATTTGGAAAACTTGAATTTCCCCACAGCAGCTGTGGGTCCTGCGTTCATAACATAAATGTATATCGATCAAATCTGTATCATCCCATCTTTACATTCAGCACACACAGAAGTTCAGCATGTGCGAAGGTTAAAACAACGCTGTATATGTTCTGTACACATGCATGCACAACCAAAAGACCTGTACCAACAATTTTCATTAGGAATACATGTATATCAACTTAAGGGAAACAGACCATCTCTCACATACCTGTGAAAATGAAGAAAATGAGCACCATGATCATGGTGTAGCCAAAGTAGAGGATGGTGCTTGCAGCCCCTACAATTTGTAGTTTTGAGTAGAAGTAATGCAATGCGTAGACAAACAGATACACCGCTGTGAATCCACTGGTCAGGAATGATCGCCACCACCAATGATAATCCTGTCAAATACAAATAGGAAGGCTTTAAACAAAAAAAAGTTACAAAATTATTTAAAAAAAAATAATAATAATAATAATAATAGCACTTTAGACCAATGTTTAAAATGATATAGACTCTAATGAGATGAAGACTCATTCATATCAGTTAATGAGAAATGTCCACTAGAGGTCAGTGTCCAAGACTGTATATAAAGATGATTAAGAACCAGACAAACATGAACAAAAAAAATGTAAAATTCAACATTTAATTTAAAAGATGCCATCATCAGTGTTCAATCTCACCTCTGCGCATAAATGGAAGTAGCAGAGCAGAATAGTTGCCTCAGAGCAGGTAATGACAAGGATGATGAACACCAGAAAAAGGAAGCCAAACATGTAATACATCTGATGAGACCTGCAGAGAAACATTTCATTAGTTTATCGTAGGGTCAAAACATCAGTTCTCACATCAACTCATTTCAGCATGATATGATTTCAAACTCTACCAAATGCTGTTGAGGATGAAGAAGAGCTGGATGAAGATGCAGCCGAAGGGCAGGATGCCGCCCATGATGATGCCCGGCACAGGTTTGGTGAAGAATGACTGCTGAGGAATTTGGCGTGGGATCTGGTTTGTTCGCACCGGTGGCTCGATGCCCTGTTAAAACAGGAAAATAAAAACACCCACATTCATGATATCGTGCATGACAGCGTGCCAAAAGAAAAGCTCACACAGATGGGAACTGCAATAGCAGCTGATTCAAATGTTTAGAAATACATAAGTAGGCAAGCATAAGATTCAAAATCTGTGAACCTATTTTTAAATGTCATTTCTTTGTATCCTCAAGTGTGGAATCAGCACCTGTCGGAATGTCAGTTATTAGAATTGCACTTTGTTGAATTTTAGTGTGGTGTGGAAGCAGCATGTTGTGCTTTCACATAAGACGTGTTTGCAGTGCACTACTGATCCATGGCTTTAAACACAATAAATATAAGCAAGGTAATATTCAATTCATTTCTATATAGATTTATATATTAGGATGCAAATGAAATTGCCTCCCATGTCTTTCTTTCATGTTTCTTTATTTGAAAAGTCTTGCGAGTCACACAATTCTGTGATTAGATGAGTGTCATCCATTGTGTAGCCTTCTTGTTCCGCGTCTAGTTCTGTCATGACAACTCTCGGAATGTTTGGCATGGTAATGGGAATGACAATGTTGATATGTTTGGTCTGGGCAGGATAGATCTGAAGCTGCTGCTTCTTTTATTGCTGCAGAGCAAGTACAGGACTAGCTACTACCATAGCAGATCTATACAGGTGCAGCTGGGGAAGGTGAAGGGTTTCTGAGAGCGTTCTGCACTGCTAAGGCAAATACTACCCAAGTATTTGAAGGTTGAGCATGCAAGCTCATTGGCTACTGATACAGCAGGAACCAATTAGCTGTGTCCAATATATAATGATGTGATTATGAGCAGGTTGAGTTAAAGGACCTATTGCCTAGAGTTTCATGACAGAACTTTGTATTTCTCAGACATATACATTATGTCCCAGAAATATACATTAGATATAATTTACCGCATTAATTATTTTTACAACTCCTGGTAAGTGTTTTGTTTTTCTTTGCTTTACCCCAGGCTTAAAGTAATTATATGCATATATGGTAAAATTACTACATTTTCATGTCAATCCGTGTTCATTTTGACCATGAACCATGCGCTATTATGCACTTTAAAGGTGCTCTAAGTGATCCTGGGTGGATGTAACTTCCTGTTGACGTTCGAAGTGTTGTCAAACAAAACAGAGGCTAGCTAGACCCTCCCTCCTCCTCCTCCCCCTCCCCTCCGTGCTTCCTGAAACAGTCATGAACGCGCATTTAAAATCATTCTTGTCGGTTATTGGCTGGAGCATGTTTATTATGATTCGTGGTCCAGGCTGCACCAGTTTGTTTTTATTGCCGTTTTCGGGGCTTGTGGCGACTACAGAGACCACGTTTTTTTACAGTGTGTTCAGGGTACAGGCAGCTAGCGGATAGTGAGGAGATGTTTGCTGTATGTGACAAAAACATTTTTGGCCTAAAAACAAGTGACATCACTTAGAGCAAAAATAGACTTGTGCAGAAACATTTGTTGCACTGCTGTACCGCACAGTTCCTGCAATGCACTTGCCACGCCACATCCGTGTGTAGTGTGATTGCTCTAACCTGTTAACTTGGGCACTGAAAAAAATACATACCACATATGCACTGCAAGCGTGTGAATGTGTGTCGTGTGTGAATGGTCTGTTCAAGAAGGCATACTCACTGGTTTTTTGAAGCCAAAGTATGCACCCATAAAAGTGAGAGGAACAGAGATGCCAAACCACAGTGCCAGGATGGCCACGAGTGTACCAAAGGGAACAGCAGCAGAGGAGCCCTCTACCCACAGGATCAGATTCATCAGGAAGAAATCCACAAACACAATCCTGCAAAAACACAAGCCACGTCTTTGAAACTGCATACTGGCATAAATCATATTATTTCTGTTCTCGGAAAATGAAGATGAAAATAATATTCATACCCAGGACACAAAAAGGCTGTGAGAAGGACATTGGTTTTCCAGTTTTCACCACCAAAAGCTGATGATACAGAGAGCATTGATTGGAAATGGAAGCAATTAAGATTCATATTTAGCATATTTGAGGTGGTAACTTTTCCCTCACTGAAAATGCAGAAATTAACAGAACGCAAAAAAAAGAATAGTACTTTTAAGTACCTCAATTCACTTCACAATGACTTCCAGAAGCAAATAAGATAAAAAAAGACACTGCAATATTTCCTTACTCTTATAGAGCCTGGAAGACACATATCCAGCAGATGTGCCAAGCAAAACCCACAACACCACCGCACAGGTCATAAGAGCCCCTCTGTTGGCTGGAGACAGGAAGCCCAGACAGGCCAAGACTAAAGGGAAAAACAGAATTCTCACTTTTGTTCATTGAATGGTATTATAACAGAAATGTGAAATAACATGCTACCAAAATGTGTAAAACCAATTGTTCATGATGTCTATTGAGCCTAAATTAACAAATTAGAAATTGGAGAAAAATGAGAAATGTTGATGAAAAAATTGGTGGCATTTACACAATGCACTCAAATATTCAATCACAGATCTAGAGAAGCAACCCTTAAAGTTTAGCTTGTACAATACAAAATCTGCCCTTACAAAGGGTGATGAAGGTCATGATGAAGATCTGAGTGCCCTGTCCGAGGAAGACAGACAAAAGCATGCCCATCCTGGGTGGCCTAAACACATCACCATGAACCTGCTTCCAGCCAGACTCCTCCTGGGCTTCCTCCTGCAGGAGATATAACAAATCTCAATGTGTGAGCCAACCTCACATGATTATCATCAAATAAACCAATATGGCCAGAACACAGTCATTTAAATTCTGCAAACACTTGTGAATATGTGATACATCACATATGAATTATAAGTGTCATGATCTATTCATAGCAAAACAGCCTCCTTCATTTTTTTTACCTTGATTGGTGAGTGTGATCATGTACAATTATGCTGTTTTACCATACAAAGGAAGTTCCCAGAAGCCAAACAAACCCCAAATCATAATCACCAGTGACAACATAAGCTAATAAGCTTACATAGGTAATGTTTGCAGCTGTAGGGATCTTAACCCAGTCTGCCTGTGAATGTCACAACAGAGGATTCATTGACTGGGTGTATTCTTTTGGTTATTATTATGAGAAAAATAATAACACACTGAAACTAAGAGGAAAATTGTCAGTCAATATGTGCTTGAGGATTGGGATCTATGATCATGAAGACGTGACAATTATAACTCAAAACAAACACAATATATTAACTGGAAGTTTGCTATGGGAGTGTCAGCTCTGTTGACACAAGAGACTGTAGTGACGTAACGGAGTCATTCATTTCATCTAGATAACAGTTGGAATGAGAACAAATTAAATTCAAGGTACCTTGTCCATCTGGTTGTACTGGGCTATGTCCCTGTGCAATGTTCTAAGCATGATCATGGCCACCATGCCAGACAGGAAGAGCACAATAACCAAAGAGTTCATGATGCTGAAAAAAATAACATGAAGATTGTCCATTAATATGTATGGAAATATAGACATAAGAGCCTTCTTATTCTTAAAGGGTTAGTTCACCCAAAATGATATCATTACACGTCCGTAAGACTTTCGTTCATCTTCGGAAAACAAACGAAGATATTTTTAACGAAATCTGAGAGGTTTCTGTCCCTCCATAGAGATCCAACGCAACTACCACTTTCAATGTCCAGAAAGGTAGGAAAGACATCAGTACTCCATGTGACCAGTGATTTAACCTCAATTTTATGAAGCCACGTGAGTGCTTTGTTTGCCCCCCACCCCACCCCACCCCCCAAAAACCCCATAATTTACCACTTTATTTACAAAATAGTATTACCCAACATCCAATATCCAAAATAATATTAATCTTCATTTGTGTTCAGAAGATGAACAAAGGACTTATGGTTGTGGAACAACATGAGGGTGAATAATTAATCACAGAATTTTTATTTAATGTTATGATATTTTGGTAACACTTCACAATAAGCTTCATTAGTTAAACATTAGTTAATGTATTAACTAACATGAACTATCCATGAGCAAAACATTTGTTACTGTATTTACTAATCTTCGTTAACATTAGTTAAAGGTGCCCTAGATTGTTTTTTTACAAGATGTAATATAAGTCCTAGGTGTCCCCTGAATGTGTCTGTGAAGTTTCAGCTCAAAATACCCCATAGATTTTTTTTTATTAATTTTTTTAACTGCCTATTTTGGGGCATGATTAACTATGCACTGATTTTTTCAGCACGGCCCCTTTAAGAGATGCGTTCCCTCTGCCCCACGAGCTCTCGACTATAATACAGTGCATTTACAAAGTTCACACAGCTAATATAACCCTCAAATGGATCTTTACAAGATGTTCGTCATGCATGCAGTATGCATACTTCGAATTATGTGAGTAAAGTATTTATTTAGATGGTTACGTTTGATTCTGTGTGAGTTTGAGGCTTTGCTCTGTGGCTAAAGCTAACATTACACACTGTTGGAGAGATTTATAAAGAATGAAGTTGTGTTTATGCATTATACAGACTGCACGTGTTTAAAAATGAAAATAGCAACGACTCTCGTCTCCGTGAATACAGTAAGAAACGATGGTAACTTTAACCACATTTAACAGTACATTAGCAACATGCTAATGAAACATTTAGAAAGACAATTTACAAATATCACTAAAAATATCATGATATCATGGATCATGTCAGTTATTATTGCTCCATCTGCCATTTTTCGCTGTTGTTCTTGCTTGCTTACCTTGCACAGATCCAGCCGTTAATACTGCCTTTCCTTGTCTAATGCGTCGAATGGGCTGGCATTATGCAAATATTGGGGTCATACATATTAATGATCCCGACTGTTATGTAACAGTCGGTGTTATGTTGAGATCCGAGTGTTTTCCGGAAGTCTTTTAAACAAATGAGATTTATATAAGGAGGAGGAAACAATGGAGTTTTGAGACTCACTGTATGTCATTTCCATGTACTGAACTCAACTTATTCAACTATGCCGAGGTAAATTCAAATTCTGATTCTAGGGCACCTTTAATAAAATTACAGTTGTCCATTGTTTGTTCATGTTACTTCACAGTGCATTAACTAATGTTAACAAGATTTTAATAATGTATTACTAAATGTTGAAATTAACATTAACAAAGATTAATAAATGCTGTATACGTGCAATTCATTATTAGTTGATGTTAACTAATGTAATTAACTAATGTTAACTAATGAACATTATTGTAAACTGTTACCGATATTTTCAACCAGCTTGGATTTCTGTACTCACCTGAACCACTGGATGTTGCTGTGAGGCATGGAAACCAAAATGTAATCCCATCGAGAAGCCCACTTAATTTCTTTATTATGCTAAAAAAAAAGAGAAAAAAAAGCTCTGTCACACAAAGTTCTTTCCAACCATCTCTATATACTGACTTTATTAACAAGCTTACCTTAAATTGAATTGAATAAGTGTAGGTCAATTTGAGATTACTGGTGAATTCTACTGGTATGTCCATGGGAGAGCCTTCACACGTTGGATTTCATTATCACTATGCTTGATGCTGTTCAACAGACATATAATCAGTGTTGGGGGTAATGCATTACAAGTAACATGTTATGTAATCAGATTACTTTTTTCAAATAACAAGTAACACATTACTTTTAAATTCACAACAAAATATCTGAGTTACTTTTTCAAAAAAGTAATGCAAGTTACTTTGTTTTCCCATGTATTGACTGACAACTCCCCTTCTCCCATGTTGAGAGAAATCATGAGTAAGTGCAGAGGTGTTATGTGTGCTGTGTAAACATGATGGTTATTGCTGTTCCATCTAAACTATCAGAATGATACGCAAACATGCAATATATGTTAAATAATATGAATATACTTTATGAGAGATTACCAGTATCTTTGGTGCTTCAACTATACCAATAAGCAAAATGACTTTAATTAAACATCACATTTGTTATTTGTTTTTTATTACTTTAGTAAGAGTGTTGAACTTTCTTCTCCTATGTCCTGTTCTTCTGCAAACCAGAATGGCAGCACAGCTGAAAGGTTTGTTGTGCTTCGCCTTCTACTGTACAGTCATGAATTTGCATTTCCTTTAGTCTGAGGCTTATTCATTTCATTTTTTTTTTGATAAATATAAAAAAAGTGTAAAAAAAAACAAGCAAGAAAGCCCAGTCAAGGTGAGAAAAAGTAAAGTAACTTAACGCATTGCTTTCTATAAAAAGTAACTAAATAATGCACTTTTTTAGGGAGTATCACAATATTGTAATGCATTACTTTTAAAAGTAACTTTGCCCAACACTGCATATAATATATATTCTCACGTAAATTTTAAATAATCTGGCTGACCCCCCAGCGTGAGTTTTTTGAAGTGACCGTTATTTTGAACATATCACTTTATGGTTTCCATGGTGACGCGTCATTGCTTGTTATGTGACACACCGCAGCACTGTATGAATGGTATAATCTGCTTTCATTTAATTTTTCCTTTGTTATTCAAAATATTCACAAATTTGTTGACTATAGCATGAAATATCTAATATTCCGATTGACAAATATGTGCAAGTGGATGTGTTTCGCAGTTTAAACACCTTTATAACGATCATGTTAGTTGAGCCATATGCGCGATGGGCGCCGCCATGTTAGTTTGCGCCGCACAGAGAATCGGATCTGTTGGATTTACAACCCGTGAATGTATCCACTTCTCCCGAAATACATGAAAGTAAGTGAGTCGGTGAACTGGGGAAGAACAGAGTAAGCTTTAAAGTTACTTTCACAATGTGTATCTGATATGAATAAAACGTGTTGTCTAATTATAATGGAAAGGGTTGTTATTTCCGCTTCTATAGACACCATTGTGTATTTTACAAAATCTAAATATATTGTTTTGTTAGTACTCGTGTGTATTTAAATGTCTGAAATCTACAATAAACATTATTTGGTTGAAAACACTGCATATATGTAATATATGAAAAGCGCTGCGCGCGTCCGTCTCTGGTTTAGCGCCAGCCAAAGCGCGCACGCACATTTGAATTTGGCAGTTGATCACGTAATGCACTGAACGTTCTAATCACACCGGTGTGATCGTACGCTCCTGGGGTCAGACAAGACTGATCACACCGGTGTGATCGTACGTGTTAAAGGGTTATATAGATATATTAGATGTATTACTTATATTATATTAATTAGATTAGATTAGATTTAGTTCTCATATCTTAAAAAAAAAAAAAAAAAAACTATATTGTACATGAGATAATGTTCTAATCCATGTGCATTACAGTAAATTTTTACTTGGTTTTCTCATTGATGTCACAGGTGTTGCTATGCCTAACTTTCAATTCTAGTTAAATAAGAAAGCATTTTTGCTGAAACTGGTCTCATAGGCCCACAGAAAGTGGAGAAAGACCTAAAATCAGGTTAAGGACACTATTTAAAGTAAAGTTAGTAACAGACAGTAAGTGGCAAAATCAGACCTCTTAGGTTCCAATGTAGCTGCCACAAGTCGAGCACCCATCCCAGTCGTTTCATCTACATTGTGGTAAAATATGGTGATGTCCACATGGTTGAAAAGATAGTAAGTGTTCTTCTTGTTGAAATCAGCCTATAAGAGTGGAAAAAAATCAGCTAGTCAGCATCAAAATGGCATCTCTCTCTACCTTTCTTACTAAATCATTTTGTTATTTGTATTTTGAAATTGTTGATATTTCTTTAATCAGCTAAATATTTCCACTGTGTCAATGTTCTATTCATGATAACATAGTCTAATGTTATAAAGATTTAACTTATGGTATAAAGTTTTTAAACTTAAAAATATACATATATAGTTAATTAATTAATTTATATTTAACTGCATGTTGTCATATAAACCAAAACCGTTTTTAGTTTAATTTTGAGTACATTCCAAAAATACAGTATACTTTGGTGTCCCATGACATTTGATACACATGATTTTTGATGTATTAGATGCATTTCAAAAAACTATTACATAAACTTAACTGTGCATGAAAAGTAGGCAGTTTTTAACCCTTCAAATGTTTATCACCACCCATAAAACAGCGATTTTAAACAAAATCATAATTTTGACAATGTACTAAATAAATATTCAATAAACTGTAGTAAAAACAATTCTCATCAACATTTTAAATCTTTTTAACTCATCACAGACTGCTAGTGGTGATATACAGTCTCTCTCACATTGATAACACAGGCATCCTTTGGGGTTCCATCTTGGTTTACTAGGCATCCAATGGGAAATCCTGGGTTGCAGACTTGCTGATTGTCTTCCACAAGATAACACCATGTTACAGGCATGTTGTCAACAATCCTGCAAAACAAGTGTAAGAATAAACCAAATCCACTAATCTGTATGTGCAACCATTACATATTCAATAAAGCATTATATAATGCCAAACTCTCTGTTGACAATAAGTCTTGTGTCTTTTCTAAAAGGTTTTGAGCATTGCAACCATTCATTATATATTCAGTAAAGGATTATATGCCAAATTCTACGATGACAGACAGTTATTGTGTCTTTTCTAAAAGGTTTTGAGCATTGCATATTGCTCATGCTAGTAACTGATAAAGCAAGATTACAACTTCCACAGTGCTACCACGCCTACTGCAGACATCCCATGTAGACTTACCAGTGGTGCTGGTAATTCAGCTCCATCCCTCTCTTTAGAAAGTCCAACTTTAACTTGTCTTCTCTTGAATCTTTATCATACGACATGGTGCAGACCTTCTCACATGGCTTGTCAACCTTAAATGTAAACTAAAGGAAAAACATTTCTAAAATCAATATCTGCAGGGTTTATGCAGGTTTCAGTAAGTCAAATTTAAGACCTTTTTAAGACATTTTAAGACCCCGCGGAAACCCTGATCTGAAGGATCCATCCATTATGTGAGAAGCATAAAGTACTGGATTAATTATAACAGGCACATAACTGCAGAATTGTAACAAACAGGAATACACTGTCTAAATATCAACAACATAATTATATGATGATAACATTTAAAAACAAAGTCACACAAAACATAAAGTTAGAAAAGTGCAAAACTTGTAGTACTAGTAAAACTTGATATACAACATGCCAGGTCTCCATAGGCAGTGTGTATAATCTTTTAACTGTCACTGCTACACTAAAGTTGGCAAGAAATGAAAGTTGCGATAGTCTTTTCTTCCGTGTTGTATCAAATACCAGAGTGAAATGGCTTCTCGAGAAAGAAAAAAATGTAGGGCAGAACTTGATTTTGTCCATCGAGAATTGATTGGATTGTTGTGGTTTGCTATAAAAATGACTTGTCATCAGAGAAGAGATAATGTAGTAGGAGGGGAGGAGATTTTGGTTAAAGATTACAAGGGCAAATGAATTTAAAAAAATGTGCGGGACAAATCATTTATAATAAATACTGCAATATTCCATTAAAAAAAAACAATTGTCGTTACACTTTATTTTATGGAGATGAACATTGTACTTGCTCAGATAAGTACTGAGTAACATGAATTAACTACATTTACTTACTATAGAGTTACAGTTAGGCTTAGTTACTTGTAATAATGCATAATGTTTTAATTTAATTTAATTACTACATGTACTTCCTATAGTTTATAACAGTTTATTACTATAGCAATGTGTAACTATATCACCTTAAATAGTGTTACCGAATTGTCCATTTTGATTTCATGGTGACATTAAAGATAAAATTCAACAAAGTAAATAAAATTTAAAAAATGTAAAATAAAAACAATATTTTACCTTGTAAGGTGATGTCTCTATTCTTTCTCCAAACAACACCTGCCCAAGGTTCTCTGAGGGCCTTCTTTCATTCACGTCTTTGCAAAAATCAAACCTAAAGCAAAAAGTATGCCCTCACTGATCAGCTTTCTATAGAAATGCATGTAGATAATATAATGAAGATTATATTGTGAATGTTAAGCATACTTACGCATCATATTCATAAGGCAGGACTGATTCCACAGAGTCCAGTCTATTCACCAACAGCTGTATCTCAGTCTGTGGGAATAACAGCAGGAGAGTTTGGTCAAGAAGACAGCTGACTATTATCACATCTCAACACTTTTGTGTTTTCATCGTGAATTTGCAATGTAGAGACTCCAGAATTTGCTTATTAACTGCCTAAACATTAGTTCTGTGTCAACTGTCAGTACATAATCGTATAGGACAGTAAAAGCTCACCTGACATTCCCCCGCATCTCCCTCCTGTTTTTTCTCGCAGAAATTGACTGGCGCTAAACCCGGAAGGTAGAATCCAACGCTCGAGCTGACTAGAGTTAGACTCAACAAAAATATAAAGCGCGGATTTAAAGACTTCATTTTTCAAAGCAGCGTCCTGCGAGGTGTCCGGTTCACTCTGCTGGAAAAAAACATACAACTAACCGGCGACAGTTCACAGAGGATCACCGATACAACAGGCTCGCAGCTACTACTGACTCAAGAAAGATTTGTATTAGTGTCATTTCCTTATTGTGACATAACCCCGCCCCCTCGTGGCTCCTCCTCCAATCCCTCCACATCATTGATCCACAAAACATCTGGATTAATGACAGCGTTCTTTAAATAAATATATTTATACAATTAGCATATTTTAATTAATCAAATATTTTTAATTTTAATTTTAGTTGCGTTTTTTAAAATATAAATATTTTATTATATTTTTAACTACTGTATCCAGGGATGGGCAGTATTTATGATACATGTATTTCAAATACGTATTTCAAATACAAAATAGTATTTTGTAATTTGTATTTGATAGGGTTGATGAAAATGGCTTTGTATTTTGTATCAAAATACTTTAGTGTTTTGTATTTTTGTATTTTTAAAATACTGTAAAATACTTTAAGAAGTCTACCTGATGACATCATAAAATTGCAGCCTCTGATTGGTGCTTACTCAATAGTTTGCAGAGACTTGTTGAGATCAGAACAGAAAATTTATCCATATGGAAGAAGGTGGTGAAAGTAAGAAACATGCAGGCTGCCAGCTTTCCATCAATCTTTTGCATGAATTGCTATAATTTTTAACAGTTCATGTTAAGTTTTGGTGTTCGTTTTGGTAGCCTAGGCTAAATAGTTTACCAATTTACATAATGTTCTTGAAAACTATTATAGCGAGCAGCAGCCCCCTATATTTATGATTAACAATCAATTGATTAATTAGTTATAAACTAGTTGCTATGAATACAGGAGCCATCAGTTATCTTCTTATAAATGACTTGTTTGTCATTGAGTCAGTGTTGCTAATGCAAAGTAGGCCCTTTGTTACCAAACGTCAAGTAACTAAATTAGGATACAATTATAAGTCATTCGCAAACTGTTAAAAATTAAACTGTTGGTTACTTTAAAACAACCTTCATCTGGGAGATCACAGGGATATGTGAATATTCGATCTGTTAAAGCCACAATATGTAAATTTTCGCAGCTAAAGGTCGCTCATTCAAAACAAAGGCGTAGCTTGATGACACCATGATTTCACGGAATCATGGGATGTGTTGTCTTCACGTCTACAGCCAGTGGAAAAGAATCGGGACGAGACTCGGGCAGAAATCATGTTCATGGATTAGATTATTAACGTTACTGTAGTCTGAAGCAGAGCAGGGCGAGTGAACGAGACGGCTGGAGAGATTGCTAATGAGAGACGAGCGCAACACACGTCTCGACAGCAGCTTTGAAGTTTTATTATGTCGAGTCGCCGCTTACACTTCTTCTACTCAAGCGTATGTGGGGTAAAGCAGCGCTGTCTTATCATATTAGATACATTTGTGTGTTGAAAGTTGTTATAATGCTACTCTTTTGCGAAGAAATTTCATGCTCCCTTGTAAAAATATTTTTTAGTATTTTTAAAATACAAAAATACAGTAGTTTATTTTGATACATGGTGTGGCTGCTGTATTTTGTAGTTTATTTTGATACACTTAAAATTAAGGTATTTGGTATTTTATTTTAAAATACATTTTGATGTATTTTTGCCCAACCCTGACTGTATCGACTGATCATATGATCTCATATCTGCCCCGCTTCATGTAAACAACAGTTTTTATTTAACTTACAGATATGGCTAGAATCTCACACCCTTTTAAATACATATTTTATTTTTCTTTATGTAAAATTCATCAGTGAGCAACTTTGATACTTACGACTGGTTTTCGCCACATGGCTAAGTGCAGTTTTCAAAGATGACAATAGGGGGCGTGAGAGACTTTTAAACTGTTGAGTTCCTTCCTCCTACCATAGAGTAAGTGACTGCACTGGGCGGGTCGAAACACACTAGACACATATAAACCAGCAGACGCTTTTGTTTCTGTCTATTGATCCTGAGGTGAGTAAATGGATGATTCAAATATATTAATTATGTTTATATGTAGATGATAGTTTTATTGTGCGCGCTCATTTAAATGCCCTTAGCATTGTAGTTATGTATATTTAGCAGATGTGATGGTAACTGAAAATGGCCTCATGTAGATGGCAGACGGCAAGATGTTTTTTTAAACGCACATTTCAATCGCCATTTTGAACTTGCAATAATCAGCGTTATTCTCTTATGTATTTTAATCGAAAAGTGGTTTATTTTGAGTGTTTATCATGAAGATTTGAGATTCTTAATCAAACATGTTGCAAGTTAACCATATGGCCTGAAGAGGTCTCAAGCTGCTGTATCTGCCAGTAGCCTTGTAATTTTAAGCGTCCGCCATTTTGTGAAGCATGCTTTAAAATGTGTATGTAAATGCCATGCAAAATGCTCGACCGAAACGTTTAGTATCTTCTTAAACTCGACTAATGAATGTTCGTATTGCTCGCACGTGATCAGCAACTACTGTTAGCCAGGCAGGGCCTATCAGTTAATGGTTGCCCAGTAAAGCAGCTACTCCATATAATGATTAAATTAAACGCTTTTCTGTCATCCCATAGCTGTTGACAATCCCTTAACCGGTACAACAACACGTACTTACATTTTTGCATTGTTTTCTGCCACTATGCGTGTATTCTTGATGAAAACTGCTTAAACTAGATTTTCTGGTCTCCTACTTGGTGAGGTTGGTCTGTTTGCTGGTTTTAGGCACTTTTTAGTTAAACTGCTTTTAATTGAAAGTAGCTAAATGTCAATAGATACATAATGGCAAATTCATTTTTCTATATAAATATGAATATAAATCAGTGGGCAAAATAAAAATCTAGATAAGGTTGTCCAACAAGTTGCTATTTTTGTCCCTAAACTTTTGAAAGTCTCAAAAGGGGTGGGGAAGTCACTAAATCTAGTGACAAAATCCCTAAATTGGAAACACTGTTCTCTTGTAATGCAGAAATGTGTCTCCCCTTTAGTTGCAACAGGGGGAAATATGGCAGAGGCAGACCGACCAGGAAAGCTGTTCATCGGTGGCCTGAACACTGAAACTAGTGAGAAGGTCCTTGAAGCGTATTTCAGCAAATTTGGCAGAATAGCAGAAGGTAATAGTTTTGTATGATCTAAATTACTTGATAGAAATGTCATTTTCCTATGCAAATGTGTGTGTTATAAATTTGTAGTAATTTGGGCTGCAGACATGAGCTAAAATGTTAAAGGGATAGTTCACCTGAAAATGAGAACTCGCCCTTATTCTAAAGCCATAACTTTCAGACATGGTCAGCAGCGGATTAAACCGCTAGTTCATATGGGCTTTTTTAAGAACATTTTGAACCGTCTGAGTTTTGGGTGACTATCCTTTCAGTGAAGCATTTGGTGTCAAGTGTGACCGTATGTTTCCTCCCTCTTGTCTTTTGTAGTTTTGTTGATGAAGGATCGTGAAACAAACAAATCTAGAGGTTTCGCGTTTGTAACTTATGAAAATCCTGGTGACGCAAAAGATGCTGCGAGGGAAATGAATGGAAAGGTGAGTACTGGTGTGAACTTCACGTTTGTAAGCTGTGATGATGGTTTGTGGCAATGATCTACTTGAACTGATGTAGTCCACAATTGTCCTCTAAGAAGTTCTGAGCTTACATAATGGATGTGCACATTTGCTTCTTTTCTTTGAGCTTGTATATTAAAAAAACAACCGTTCCCTAAACTGCTGTTCCTTGTGTTTCCAAGCCCCTTGACGGAAAGCCTATTAAAGTGGAACAGGCCACAAAACCACAGTTTGAGTCTTCAGGACGCCGCGGTCCACCACCAGTTCATCCACGGAGTCGTGGCCCTGCCAGAGGTCCGCGAGGGTCCAGAGGAGCGCCAAGTGGAATGCGGGGACCACCAAGCAGAGGTAACATTCAGAAAATTATCCACACTTTTTTATATGTGCCGTGATGACACTATTTTGATGATCTTTTTGAACTGATTGTCCTCTAAGAAGTTCTGAGCCTACACTTAATACATACTTGCTGCTAAAAATATTACCAAGATAACGTAGGGATTGTAGAACCCTTTTTTAAAGGCATGTCCTCAAGAGGGCCACCACCAATGAAGAGAGGCCCCCCAGTGCGGAATGGAGGACCCCCACCCAAGAGATCTGCACCCTCTGGGCCAATGGGCAGGCGTGAGTTTGCTGAACACAGTTTTGTGCTCTTTTTTTTTTTTTTTTTTTTTTTATTGTTTGAACCATACAATCATTGTTTTCTCAATGTCTTTAATAGCGCCAGTGTCCAGAGACAGGGACCCATATGGCCCCCCTCCTCGCAGAGATTCTCTGATGTCACGGCGGGATGATGGTCCTCCACCTCGTGATGACCACTACAGTAGTAAAGACAGGTGGGGTTATGCATTTAATAAAAAAATAAAAAAAAGAATTCTAAAGAGAAAAGCACATAAAATTAAAATATAAAAGTAAAGCTAACTCAAAATATTAATATTATAAATAATACTAAAATACATTGGTGATGATCTGTGTTGTCAAATACAATGAAGCTGTTCATATTTTGCAGTTATTCCAGCCGTGACTACATGAGCTCACGGGACAGTCGAGACTATGCTCCGGCACCAAGAGATTACCCTTACCGGGAGTATTCGGGACATTCCAGTTCTAGAGATGAATATGGCTCGGGTTCCAGAGGTTACAGGTGCGTTAAAATCCTACATTAGATGTATGTGATGGCAGTTTGAGAATCCAGCTTAATGTTTCGATGTTTCTTAGTGATCGCGATGGCTACGGTGGAGGAAGAGAGCCACGGGGCTACATGGAGCGGCCCAGTACAGGCTCCTATAGAGACCCTTACGACGGTTACGGTAAGATTAAACCTTTAGTGTGGTGAAAAGGGTTAAGGGTCTCCACTCAAACCGCCTGTTTTGTGCCTGGAAAGGGCTGCCTCGTGTGATTGCCAAAAAGTGGAAACATCAAACGCGGCGTCTTTTCAACCTGAGTGTTCCAACCAAAAATCGCACCAACAAGGAATCCCTTGCAAGCTGTTTTTTGCCCCCCAAAAGTTTGTCATTCCAGTAGCTCTGTCCGAACAACCAAGAGAGATGCAGTACCCAAACTACAATCTATCTGGAATTCAATCCAAACCAAGGAAAGTGCATTTACTCAACAATGACGTGTCAAAGGGCTCTGAGTGAGCAATTGTCAACACTTCAGTTGGGTAGTTCAGTCATTTTAGGCTTTTAGTAGTCCCACCCAGAATCCAAATTTGTTTTATCCCCATTTGGAAAGTTTCTAACGTTTGAGCTAGACGTGATTCAGATTTAGGGAAATGGGCACTTGACACCGCAGTATCATGCAAAGAATGTTTAAGTAAATTTTGCCAATTACATGACCCGTTGACCCTGCAGGTAACTCACGCAGCGCCCCACCCTCAAGGGGTCCCCCTCCGTCCTACAGTGGGAGTGGCGGAAGCAGTCGTTATGACGACTATGGCAGCAGTTCCCGGGATGGATATGGCAGTCGAGACAGTTATCCCAGCAGTCGGAGTGACCCGTACTCCACTAATCGTGGTGACCGACCGGGTAGGCAAGAGCGGGGACCACCCCCTCTTGAAAGAGGCTATCCTCGTGAATACAGCAGCTCGAGCCGTGGGGCGCCTCGGGGTGGTGGCCGTGGCGGCGGTCGGCCAGATAGAGGAATGGCCCGGAGCCGATACTGAGAGAGAAAAAAAGGGAAAAAATTGAGATGGAGAAATGGTGGTTTCTCATTGAGACGTTCAAAAGACATTGAGATTCAAAAGAGCGCCATTTTAAACTCTGGACTTCAAGCTTCAGTTTCAAGCTGTACACAAACTTGTGGAAGGTTTTTTTTTTTTTTTTTTTTGTCCTTTTTAAATGCAAAGTTTCTTTTCCCTTGCCCACATCCCATTTAATGGTACCATTGCAAATCTAAGTGTGTTCTTTTTGTATACTAGTGCTTTGTTAAAACCTGCAATACCCTAGCATATGGCTTTCATTTACCAATAAAGTGTTTTTAATCAAAGATCTTGAGCAACACTCTGCTATTCAAGAGAATGAGAAACTATGAAGCATAAATATGTTCACCTCTTCAGTTTTCCATGGTGAGCACCCCAAAATGCCAGTTAATATAGATTCAATGCAGAATATTCATGTAGGCATGATTGTTCACATTGTTGAGGAATGGACAAATGTCACCTTTTTCCAAACTCTCTATGGGTGTAGTTTTCCTCAGTGCAAATGGATCCTTCATCACAAAGCCTAAACATTGACGTCTTGCATCGACCAATCCAAAGACAACCAAAATGCAAGAAACAATTCAGCACCACAGATAAAACCTGTCAACAGCTGGTAAGCAAAGCAAACCCTTTTGTTCTGGTATAAGTCAAGTCTCGGTGGTGTTATTTTGCAGCCTGAAGGTTAGTGTATTTTAGTCAAACATCGTTGCCCTAGGTTTTTCAAATGCAATCTGAAACGCTATACTTTCCAACATTATTAACAAACCTCATCTCTGCCTTCAAAGGAGTCTGATCCCTTCCCCAAACCACTGGATCACTGAGTTTAGGAGGTCTTAGTCTCAGAAAAATCAGTCAATTCTACTGTTGCACTAAAGGAGAAAATGTCTGGATATTTTTTTTCTGCCCCTTTTCAAATGAGCAATGGCCTTTTTTTCTTTTTTTAAAGGATATTAAGATGTGAATCTCCTCAATGGATCTGTACCTACAGTCAAATATAAACCACATAGATGCAAAACTTCTTGAAACTTCCCAGTGGAACTTCCCTTTCGAAATAGTAATTTCACTTAGTGTTAACAAAAAGCCAGAACCGCTTGCAAGCATGCCGATTCTAACAAAGGAGACCACGTGGAGAAAGTCAGCACCCTATCAACAAGCCTGGAAAACATTTCAGATTGGGTCACCTTTTCTTTCTTTTTTTTTTTTTGTAAAAAAGATTTTAAAATATGTCCCTTAGGCTGAGCTACAACAGTTTGCTGATGGTAACTCTCTCGTTGCAGGCTGAGTGGAGGAAGGGGAGTTTGATGGTTATACATGCACGAATACATCATTGCTGATCAGGACCTGTTGTCCTTGTGGATGATCCATGAAAGTCTTTCATACGATGCAGGTACGTTTGTCCTTTTTAAAGGGTTAGTTCACCCAAAAATGAAAATTGCCATTAATTAGTCACCCTCATGTCCTTTCAAACCTGTAAGGCTTTCATTCATCTTCATTCAAGTATCAGTTGCGTAGCAAAAAGATCTTCATTTGTGTTCTGAAGATGAACGAAACTCTTATAGGTTTGGAACGACATATGGGTGAGTAATTGACAGAATTTTACATTTTTGGGTGAACTAACCCTTTCAAGGTCCAGTAAGCGATTTCTGAGAAACTCTTGAAGGTGGATCGGAAGGAGCACCGAAACACACTTGTAGGCAATCAGTAGTAATGGGCGTATACACATTAGGGGAGAGGTGTCTGTAAATTTGGGGGTGGAGCTATCAAGATAGTGCTGTGATCCTTTTGGTGACTTCAAATATCAAGGATGCATCTCAATATCGCTCCTCGTTTCCTCGCTCCTCCGTCCTCCATCCTATGACCCGGAAACCGATCAACCGATCTTGAAGAACATCTCAATTCTCTAATTGCACTGTGAGGATCGAGGAGTGAGGAAGCTTCCTGAGGAGTCGTGAGCAAGAATACACAGGTGTATCCTTTGCGGAAGGCTTTCTCGTCGAGAAACGTGACGCACGTACACATTCTCCACCCCCTTCATATCTGTCACAGATGTATAAATGTATGCCTCACTTTTGCAGTTTAAATAAACTTTACATCTCATGTATTTCAACAGGGCATCATGCTTTATAAATATATTGTATATATATTTTTAAAATAACCAAACTTTAACAACATGTGGTAGATCCCTCGAGTGCAGCTAATGATGCTTTGAAGTGAGTGAGGATATCATTACATTTGATTCAATTTCTCCATCCTCGAGTCTTTTCCTTGCGTCCTTCCCTCGCATCATGAAGGGTGGAGCTAAGACTCGAGGAAAGGAAACGAGGATGCACAAAAAAGAATTAAGCACCTCAGGTGCTTCTCAGAAATCACTTACTGCACCTTTAAACCCTTACAAATATATATTTTGTCTCCGTGCAATTAATCACTCCCTTTTTTTTTCTTTCTAGATTCAGAATCTGTTCTTTGGAGGTTGCTGTTGATTGAGGCTGATTGTTGAGATGGAGTCATGGGGTACTACAGATGAATTATGTTGTTGTTTTGTTTTTTTTTGTTTTTTTTTTTTCCTTCTCCAATAAAAAAACATCTGAGTTGAAATGAACTTTTGTCATTCTTGTCTGTGTATTTGAATAAATTCCCACTATAATAGTGGTGTATTGGTATGAAAATGTCAGTGTTCGCCCATACTACATATACAGGCTTATTTCATCAAAAAAAATAAAGTTGAGCCATATGGAAAATTCTTGCGGCATTCTAAAGCAATCACAGTTCCCTTAGTGTCACTGAAATGTCAAAGAGCCTTTTTGTTGATTATATGGCAGACGTCCACTGGAGAACTAAGTTGCTGGGCTGAATGGTCGTTGTAACATACAGAAAAAGCAGAAGCGCGACGGATGTGGGTAGCATCTCAACACAAATAGTGAGAGCTGGCGCACCAAGGGTGCAGCTAAATCTGAAAGGCCCATTGAGCCTAAACTATGAACCCCGAGGAGCAGACTGTTACGTGGCTAATAACATTAGGCGTGCTTAATTCACCCAAAAAGAATATCGCTGATCCAGAGGAATTTCTGAAAACATCTCTCAGAGATGGGGTCGTCCTGTGTAAGCTTATGGAGCGACTGCTACCTGGAGCCATCTTAAAGGTAATTGATAATATACACATGTTTGTTTCTTTGATAAAAACAGCCATAGACTGTAGTGAATTATATTTTAATTTAATGCAACCGCAGCAAATACAGCCATGCGGAACTGACAGTGCACGATCCACAATACCAGGATACTTAACTGTTACAAGTGACACTTTGAGGTGCACTTAATTTTGCAAAGAAACAATACGTTTAAAAAAGAAATTTCGCGATAAATGTGTGTTTAACTGGAGGTTTATTCAGGTCGCACAATTTAAGCGAGATACAATCTGACTTCCTGTTACATGAGAAATTGTTCCGCATTATCACATTCTCAAAAACGAAATAACGTTACTTGTCTATTTCCACTTTTGTATAAAATACCAAAAACATTTGTAAATAATTTTCATCTGTAGTTTGTTACAGCCGTTTAACTAAGTCAGTCAGATATCAGATTATTGAATGTCTGTCTGTAACGTATGCTTCTGCTGCTAGTTCGACTCCCACATTTTACTCAGTTGCACACACTTAATAAGATAGCCTACTGTATAAATGTTGATTTCTGCAGAATAAAGTTCGCTTAAATTCTCTTAATTTAAGCGCTATGAATTCGTGCTTTGATGCAGCGACATTATAACGAATGTGCTAATCAATACAACTCGACAGAGAAAAGTTTCTCTTTCTTTTTAAAGGGCCCATTATAAGTTTTGTTGGTTCTTGTCTTCCCCCCTTCCTTTATTTTGAGCATATTTCTGTGCCATACCGCGTTGCAGATTTTACACGACGCTTTTAAAGAGATACATTTTTGAATTTATCCATAATTTCGAGAACGAATTGTTCTTTGGAGTCGGATCTTTTCAATGAATTGAATTAGCCTGAAACTGGACTGAACGATTCGTGCAACAAAACTTTTCAGCTAAGAGATTTAAATGAATTTTAGTGTAATTTAATGTTAATGCAAATTATATTTAAGTTTAAATTATTTAGTTTTTACGAGCTGAATCATTTCTGCCACCACATGAAATTACAATACAAAAATGTAGTTGGAAAAATGTAATAAACAACAATATGCGCAGATGGCCTTGTTTGTAGGCCTATGTTTTATTTAGCCTATATGAGTCTGGTTTCACAGACAGGGTTTAGATTAAGCCAGCATTAGGCCTTAGTTCAATTAAGACATTTAAGAAGCGTTTATAAACGTGTCTTAGGAAAAAAAAACATTACTGATGTGCATCTTGAGACAAAACAATGCACTGACATATTTTAAGATAGGTGGCATTTTAGTCTGGGACTATTAAACCTTGTCTGTGAAACAGGGGACAATATGCTACGCAAATCAAAGCGCAAAAGAATTTGAACCGGTTCTTTGAAGCGAAATGTTCGAAAGAATCGATTCGCGAAATGAGTCGGATTTGCCATCACTAGTAAGCGGTCCAAGTAGAATCTTGCTGAGCAAACATCGTCACTTCCTCCAAAATATCTTTTCCTGGTGTGAGAGGGCCCGATGAGCATAGATACGAGCTATGTGTGTGTGTATGTGTGTGTAACAGCACGAAGCTCGAGCAAAGAAATAGTAACTTAGTATACTGAACGCCAAAGAAATTTAGTATGCGATACTGGACAGCAGTGGCTGGGTACAATGTGGCTCATAGGCTAGGCTGACAAAAACGAGATCTTGTTGATCTCAGGTGGTTCTTTGCAGTGTGGTCGAAGCAAAGTTTAGATTATTTACATCCTCATTCTTTCATTGGTTACAGTATTCAGCTGAACCCAGATGCGAAGCGGCCTGCATTGCAAACATTCGGGAGTTTCTAAAAGGATGCCAGTCTCTAAAGGTTGAGGTAAGATAATTTTTCTCCAAAATTTCTGTACTTGATTGTGTTTGTCACCCAAATGCCTTTGAGAAATACAGATGAGTGTGTATAATATGCGACCTGTAGACTGAGGATATCATTCTTTTAGGTAGATAACAAATAAACAAAATCAGTTCTGTGGTGTATGTGCATGAAAATACATCTCAGATTAAAGCTATGCCTGTAAGAATTGCATTCATGAAGGAATGATTTACTTAACAGGCTTAATAATTTATATTAAATACATTTAATAATTTATATTGGATCCATGTAGAGTACTTCTCTCTTCTGCCCATCTAATTTAGTTTAGCTCTCCCTGAGGACAGAAAAATAAATAGCAGGGTTTTGTTTTGGCTTTGCACATGTGATCTTAAAATATGCCAGTAAACAAGATTGCTCATAATACCAGCTCTTTTGCATGTGCATTTCATTTATTATGGTTATTATGGTCCTGAGCTGCAGCAACATTACAGGCTTCTCAGGAAGATGGTCAGGAATTATGCTACAGTAAACAATTATATCACCGTAAACATTGTCAATCTGCAATGTCTATTATTGACACAAACACATAGCCAGACTTTGATGCCACACCCTCTGCATTGACAGTGTTCCTGTAGGTACACTTAAAACTATGACCAAAATGAGGTTATGGACTAATAAACTTGGCACATGAGGTGAACGTGACTCATTAGTGCCATGTTACTTGTTTATATGTAATGTTTAGTTTTGACTTTGTTAAAGTACCCTTGCAGTCAATAATGTTATCCCTTAAAACTCATCTTTGATGATCAAAATGACATATTTAAAAAAAAAAAAAATCCTGTGAAAATTTCTTCATGCCTTAAAATAGCTTGAATGTAACTACCATAGACTAAAAAAAATGGAAAAAAATAGTAAAAAAATAAGTAAAGGTCTTTGCCGATTGCGTCGTTTGGTGTAGTGATCCTGAGGTGGAGCCGCTGTGATTCATGATGTTACACTCTGTTTTTATAGCAACAAATAACTAACTAAAACCATACGTACTGGGAAATCAACCACTTGAACATCTGCGTGATAAGAACTACCTAAAATAACAGAAACCATCTTTGGAAAATAATTATTTGAAGTGTAATTGGATTTTTTTTAGTTTGGCTTGCGTCCCGTTCGATTACATGGAGAGGGTGGCGTTTATGACCTATACTGCAGCCAGCCACTAGGGGGCGATCAAAATGCTTTGGCTTCACTTTAAAGGAACATGCCACTATTTTTGAAAATATACTATACTTTCATTCCGGCGTAATAATCAAGGAACTTTTCTGCTGTAGCATGGGTGCAGCAGGCTCAATGATATTACGCACCGCCTGAAAATAGTCCCCAGCTAGGTAACTTCCAACGTGACCAGCATCAAGTTGGTGTATATACCTGTATCTTTTGAATCGTCTCTCACAAATGTCTCCATGGTTGCAAGGCACGCTCCCAGGTAGTCACGTTGGTTATGCTGACGGAAGTTAGCCTATTTTCCGGTGCTGCGTAATATCATAATATCAAATATCGAAACTTTTTGGTCATTTTTGAGCGAGATGTTAACGGTCTAATCAGATTCAATGATCTATGCTAAGCTGCAGCTAAAAGTGCTAGCGCCAGACCCGGAGATCGGCTGAATGAATTTGAAAACGGTAAAACTCAACTGTTTAACTCTAGGGGAGTTGGAAAATGAGCCTAATTTCAAAAATAGTGGCGTGTTCCTTTAAGGTCGCATGCGACACACTTGAACTCTTCCCCCCTTTGCTTCATTAATGCTGCCTTCACGTGCTATCGGAAATGGAATAATTCCCACTTCTGAAGTCGTGATTACGAACTCATTGCATTCAAGATTCGAAATGGGAGGACGTACATGTGCAGTTTTTACCTAGGAAACTGGTATGTACGATAATTCCGAGAGCATGTGAAGGCAGCATTAGTGTATGTGGAGCAATGAATATGCAAATTAGTCTCCGCCTCCACTCAATCACACCAGCTCGGATTACCTGATCCACTCGGTCAACTTTTGTAAACGCTACACAATGACAAGTGGAAATATTTGTTTTATTCAGCTCTATATGACCACATAACTGATTCAGAAAGAGGCAGAGTGAATTATACAGGGTTGTGTACAAGTCGATGCATTTTATGTATCACATATTTAATGCTTTATGTAACGTCAGACACATAATGGTAATTGATATAATTAGCCTTTTGATTGACTACATTATCAAACAGCTAATAATGTGTTGCTAATGTCACACAAACCGTGTTCCCGTTCACCATCTCCGCGTCAGACAGCGGCCTTCTGAAAATCAGCATCCTTAGAAATGCTTTGAACGTCATAGAAAGTCAGTGGAGAAAAGCTCCGCACATTGACTGGATTGGTTACATGTTTGTGACGGTAGGAAACAGGGCGGTTTCAAAACGCGTTTTTGAGACTGTCTTTGGTACACTGGAGTTTTAAGGAGAAAATACTCAGCAATGGTTTAAAAACAGAAAATGTGGGACAATGCTCTGCAAATTTTAGGACCTACAACAGGAGAGTGAACACTAATAACCAGCTCAATTAGCGCCCATTGCTCATTATCTCAAAATCTCCAAATATCTGCTAATGAATCAAAGTCTGCTAAAGACAATTGGATCAACTCAACTTGAATCTATAAAAGTGTGATGCTGTGATCTTTGGCTAAACTAAGTCTCTCTCAGCAGCACATATGATTGCTTTTCCCCCCTATAATTTGTGGTGATGTTGTAAAGCAGCACTATAAAGCTGGAGATCGCGGGCTGAGGGAGAGAGTAGCTGGGAATGGGGCGTTTATACCAGTTAACATGGAAAAAAAGTGGTAGAAATATGTTAATCGCAATTAATTTTTGAGTTGTTTCTGTCGCAGTTATGCTAGTGTTGTAATTTTGCAGTCTGAATTTGATGATGAAAAGAATGCACTTTTTTTTTCCTTATACTGACATGTCCTTTCTTCGAGAACTGCACGCAAAAACAAAAACTCAGCGGCAGTGTAGTCCGATTCATTAACAGATGATTCGTTTGAACAACTTTTAATGATTCATTTTCACTCAGGAACTGACCCTCCTTTAAGCCTTCATGTCACTTGTACATGTGGCCTGATCTATCAAGTTTTTCATAGGTCTTCATTTACTTTGGAGAAGATCACAAGGACTATTTATTTTTCATGAAAATATGTATATTTTGATCATGTTTTGTATATTGTTATCGTGTTTGCTTATATCATCATATCCGTTTTGAAGAAAGCTCCAGTTTCATGCTCTTTCAAAGGCTCAGTGGGCATATAGTTGATGCAAGTCGTGTGACTGGACAAACAAGCCAGGCGCATAACTTTCACTTCTGCATTTAAAGGAACTGAAAACAAGAAGTATCTTTAGCTTGATATGAGCCATTTTAAATTATTGATGAGAGAGAAATGCAAACTACAATCTATAAACTGAACTGACTGCTGCTGAAGTTGTTTAACTGTTCATCTTGATGCAAATACAAGGACAGACACTTCTTGCATTGCTGTGTAAAATGCTATAATGTTTTATTTAACATGTGAAACCATACCCTTAGCAAGAAAGGGGATAGCTGTCTGTACCCAGTGACTGGCAGGGCTTGTAGACCGAACACCAAACTAGCATCTACATCTAAAAATGTGGGTCACACTAAAGATGATTAGCATAACCATTGAGATTGGTGTAGCGATACATTCATATGGTTTGATGCATCAATCAAATGACTAACAATATGATGCACTGATGCAATGCGTAACAAATGTATATATAACTGGTTGTGTAAAATAGGCATAGAATATATTGTAATATCAATATATCAATCGCAGGCCCCTGAATCTAATCAAATCTTTATCGTATCATATCATATCATTTTTTTGAGGTATCGGCAAATATCATATTGCTGGCTAAGAGAATCAATGTCAGATCGTATCCTGATTAAATGTTCAATATACGCCCCTAGTTATTTCTGTGTAGATAAAACCCGATTCTCCTCTGATTTCTGACCTACTTCTGCTGCTGCTGCTTCTTCTGGCACTGTCATTGGACGGTTTTTCTTGTCTTTGACTTGTCTCTTTCTCTTAGGGATTTGATCCAGAGAGCTTATATACTGGGGAGAACTTCAACAAGGTTCTGTCAACACTCTCAGCAATAAACATCGCCACTCAAGGTAATTCATAATGTTATGCACGTGTGTTCTTTTGATATTCTGTGTCTTTTCTCTTCTTGAGTTCTGTAGCAATCAGCTTTGTCTTGTCATTGGTGAGTTTCTTCTTCCGCCTTAAATGATAGTCGTGTTAACACTTATGAGGGTTTTGCGAGGCAGAGCAGACAGTCTAACAGACGGAATAGTGTGCAAGTCTTGTGTTAAAGACATTTTTAGAAAATTAGCTCCTGCTGGTCACTTATAAACTACCAAGAATGTCTCTGTTTACAAGCAGGATCGCAGGCACTCGGTAATAATCATGTTATGTTGCTAGTGGAAATGAGCCATATCTTTCCTGTTGCATGTTCCCTTAGGACCTGTTGCAACAACTGTCTTCCTTCATCCCACTAGCATCAGCAGCTTTTGTTTTTTTGTTTTTTTTTTAAAGTAGATATAATGATTTGATTCTAAAGGGGTTCAGTAAACATTAGTTCAAGTTCATTTTTAGAAGTATGTGAATATGATTGTGATAGATATCACATCACATGCCCCTGCAAGTTTATCTTTGAGAAATGCACAGTACGCCATGTCAGTCAGTTGAAAAGAGCAGTAAACATGAGATATAAATCACATTTTTCTCAGGATGAGGATGACTGACCTCATGTATTTGCTCTGTGAATGTCAAGAGGTGATTTTTCTGGGGTTGTGCCCGCATTTGTGTCTTTTCAGCTGCAGCTGCTCTCAACTACTGGAGTCAACAGACAGTTGCTTTTTGAAAGGCCTGTCCGGGCGGCTGACTGTATCTGCATAAGCATGCGGAATTCATGAGGCGTAGTTATTCTCAGTTTTTTCTTCCTGGTCATATGTTTCTCACTGTTCCCTGTGGCTGTTGCCTTTATAGGAGAGCGTGTGCTCCTTGTAATTGTGCAAGTGTTCCTCAAGTCCTACAGGACTGCTTCACAGACAGGTTCTTTAAAGGCATAGTTCACCCCTAAAGAAAAATAAATAAATAAATGAAAATAAAAAATATATATATATACAGTGGCATGAAAAAGTATGTGAACCACTTGCAGAATCTGTGAAAATGTGAATAATTTTAAGAAAAAAAAGTGAGATCTTACAAAATGCATGTTATTTTTTATTTAGTACTGTCCTGAGTAAGATATTTTACATAAAAGATGTTTGCGTTTAGTTCACAAGACAAAACAATAGCTGAATTTTTTTAAATGGCCCCATTCAAAAGTTTGTGAACCACTGAATCTCAATACTGTGTGTGGTTACCTGGATGATCTATGACTGTTTTTTTGTTTTGTGATGGTTGTTCATGAGTCCCTTGTTTGTTCTGAGCAGTTAAACTGAGCTCTGTTCTTCCAGGTCCAGGTCCTGCAGATTCTTCAGTTTTCAAGGATTTTTTGCATATTTGAACCCTTTCCTGCAGTGACTATATGATTTTGAGATCCGTCTTTTCACACTGAGGACAACTGAGGGACTCAAACTCAACTATTAAAAAAGGTTCAAACATTCACTGATGCTCTAGAAGGAAACAAGACGCATTAAGAGTCGGGGGTAAAAACTTGAATTTAAATATCAAGGTAAATTGTACTTAATGTTTCTTCCGGGAAACATGCAAGTATCTTCTGTTGCTTCCGAAGGGCAGTACTAAATGAAAAACAACGATATTTAAATATAAGAAAAATTGTGACATCTTCATCCTGTTCAAAGGTTTTCACCCCCCAGCTCTTAATGCATCGTGTTTCCTTCTGGAGCAAAAGTGAATGTTTGAACCTTTTTTAATAGTTGTGTTTGAGTCCCTCAATTGTCCTCAGTGTGAAAAGATGAATCTCAAAATCATTCAGTCACTGCTGGAAAGGGTTAAAATATGCAAAAATGCTTGAAAACTGATGAATCTGCAGGACCTGGAGGATTTTTCTGAAGAACAGAGCTCAGTTTAACTGCTCAGAACAAACAAGAGACTCATGAACAAACATCACAAAACATAAAAACAGTCATGGATCATCAGGTAACCACACACAGTGTTGAGAATCAATGGTTCACAAACTTTTGAATGGGGTTATTTTAATAAATTCAGCTATTGTTTTGTCTTGTGAACTAAACGCAAACTTCTTTTATGTAAAATACCTTACTCAGGACAGTACTAAATAAAAAATAACATGCATTTTATATTATCTCACCTATTTTATTAAAATTATTCACATTTTCACAGATTCTGCAAGTGGTTCACATACTTTTTCATATGAATGAGAGAGAGAGATTATACCATTATAAATATCTTTACATTCATATTTGATAAGTTTTTGCATCTGTACTGAATAAAGGTATTTATTTATTTCAAAAAATTTTTTTAAAGGAAGTTCCCTTCAGAATTAAAATTTCCCAATAATTTACTCACCCCCATGTCACCCAAGATTTTCTTTCTTTCTTTCTTTCTTTCTTTCTTTAGTAGAAAAGAAATTAAGGTTTTTGAGAGAAAACATTCAAGGATTTTTGTCAGTATAGTGGACTTCAACTGTTACCAACTGATTGAAGGTCCAAATTTGCAGCTTCAGTGCAGCTTCAAAGGGCTCTACATGATCCCAGCTGAGGAATAAGGGTCCTATCTAGCGAAATGATCGGTTATTTTCTAAAAAAAAATGTAAAAAATTAAAATTTATATACTTTTTAACCACAAATGCTCGTCTTGCACTAGCTTTGCGATGCGCCACGCATTACATAATCACGTTGGAAAGGTCACATGTGACGTAGGCGATCCAGTGTACAGATCCAGTGTCTACAAAGCGAACGTGCAAAGACTAAGTCAAACTCTTTCTACAAAAAAAGGTAAAACAACGATGTCGGACGATTTTGAAGTTGGAGGAAAAAATGAGATGGAGTTTTTTCGCCCTACTGCGGTACCTCCGCCTACATCATGTGTGACCTTTCCATAATGCGTGGCACATTGCAGAGCTAGTGCAAGATGACCATTTATGGTTAAAAAGTATATAATATATTTATTTATTTATTTTAAGAAATTTGAATTAGAAATCTTTTGTAATATTATAACTGTCTTTACTGACACGTTTGATTCCTTTAATGCATCCTTGCTGAAAAATATTAAAAAGGTAATTCACCAAAAAATGAAAATTCTGTCATTAATTACTCACCCTCATGTCATTCCACACTTATAAGACCTTCGTTCATCTTCGGAACACAAATTAAGATATTTTTGATGAAATCCGAGGGTATCTGATCCACACATAGGCAGTTTGACAATTTGAACCGTTGTCATACGTAGTGAAGTCAGTGCAGGCTTCCTTGTTTATGTCCGAATGCCGGCTCATTATTGGCCATATCCTGTGTCAGCATCACATGCATGCGTCGTGCTGCTCACATTTTTCAGCTTTGGCCAATACTGAGTTGGCATTCGGACGTAAACAAGGAAGCCTACACTGAGTTCACTACGTGTGACAATGGTTAATTTTCTGAAAAAAAAAAAAAAAAAAAAAAAAAATTTATATACTTTTTAACCACAAATGCTCGTCTTACACTAGCTTTGCGATGCGCCACGCATTACATAATCACGTTGGAAAGGTCACATGTGACGTTGGCGATCCAGTGTACAGATCCAGTGTCTACAAAGCGAACATGCAAAGACTAAGTCAAACTCTTTTTACAAAAAAAGGTAAAACAACGATGTCGGACGATTTTGAAGTTGGAGGAAAAAATGAGATGGAGTTTTTCGCCCTACTGCGGTACTTCCGCCTACATCATATGTGACCTTTCCAACGTGATTACATAATGCGTGGCGCATCGCAGAGCTAGTGCAAGATGAGCATTTGTGGTTAAAAAGTATATAATATATTTATTTATTTATTTATTTATTTATTTATTTTAAGAAAATGACAGATCGTTTCACTAGATAAGACCCTTATTCCTCAGCTGGGATCGTGTAGAGCCCTTTGAAGCTGCACTGAAACTCGTTGTACCCCAGTGAAGTCCACTATATGAAGAAAAATCCTGGAAAGTTTTCCTCAAAAACCTTAATTTCTTTTCAACTGAAGAAAGAAAGACAAACATCTTGGATCACATGGGGGTGAGTAATTTATCAGGAAATTTTAATTCTTTGTGAACTAATCCTTTTAATGACCTCAATCTTTTGAATGATAATATATATGCCATTGCCTACAAAAATTGAACCGACTACTAAAATGTGCCATCCACATTAATGAGGCCAAATGCCATTGTTTTTCATGTTTGTGGCATGACCACCCCAATGCACATTCTTTTTTATTTTATGGAAAAAAGAGTGACCACTTTTTTTATTACACGAAAAGTCATTCATGTTTGGATGAATGTTACAGCGAATAAGTTTCAAGAATTTTCATTAGAGTAAAAATAGACTTAGTTATCCAATGGCTTGTTTATCATTCCAAATAACACTCTTATTTATTAATAGAATATTAAAATGTAATCCTGTTTACACATGACCCAACTTTAAATATTTGCAAATAGCTTTGCAAACTCTATATTAAAGTAAGATTAAAGAGATGTGTTAGTTCTTAGGAATGACTCATTAATGAGGGCAGATTAAATGGGGGCAGATTGATTTGACTGGATTTGTGTTAAAATGATCTCTATGATGAAACAGCGAGGGTTTCACTCTGAAGTGTGCTGAAGGCATAGAGAAGATGTTCCCTGGCCTGGCTTTATCTGGATTCTCTGTTGTGTTGGCTGTGGAACGCTTGGAGCAGGTTCACAAACACTGTTTGTACGCAGTGGGTGTTCGGAAAGAGCCTGCCGTGAAATCCAGCAGACGTGCTGAGCTTTTATTGTGTAGATGGAGCGGGCGAGAACAGCGACGTGTGAGTCAGTGAAGAGTCCCAGAGGCCCCTGCAGTGCTGGAGATCTGTCAGGACCCAGAGTGCAGCAAACTGAGCACCTGACTGTTTGCTTCTGTCGCTGCAAACTGCATGCCTCCTCATCCCTAATCTTCCTCTATTTATGAAAGACATATTGCTCATAGCAAATTAATATGGGCAAACATTTGGCATGAAGATGCTTTTTTTTTTTTTTTAATATCTTTATTTATTTATTTATTTTTTCAGGCCTTGCTTTGGGTATACTGGAACACACATTATGTCTGTAGGTTTTGATTTGTCTTTGATAGTTGTCATCATACACTGGAGAGTATGTGTCTGTTTGTTGTGACCCATATGCAAGTGCATTGAGCGTTGGACTATTGGTGGTTTTACTTCACAGAGATGACAGAATTATGTATGGGTGAGTGAGTGCTCTGATTGGATGTTTAAAGATGACAGTGACCTGGCCTGACTTTGGAATACATTTAGAGAGTCTTACAGGCCTTTTGACATATCCTGGATGTAATGCAAAAAAATGGTTTTAAAAAACAATAAATATTTTATATTTTTGTCAAATTATCCAAGCTGGAAAGATTCTATCAGTTGCAATGAACTTTGCACAATTTTTGGCTAATGAAATTTTGGGCTGACAGTCATGTTGTGTTTATAAGTTTAAACATACACTAGCTTTCAAAAGTCTCTTATGTTCATCAAGGCTGCATTTATTTGTGAAATATTATTACAATTTAAAATAACTCCATGACGCCATTCTTCAATGTCACACAATCCTTCAGAAGAAGAAAAAAACATTTCTCATCATTGTCATCATTGTGAAATCAACATTATCAACTATCAGTATCAAGTTGTGCTTAATATGTGGAAACTGAAACTTTTTTCAGGATTCTTTGATGAATAGAAACTTCAAAAGAACAGCATTTATTTGAATTAGAAATCTTTTGTGATATTATAACTGTCTTTACTGAAACGTTTGATTCCTTTAATGCATCCTTGCTGAAAAGTATTAAAAAGGTAATTCACCCAAAAATGAAAATTCTGTCATTAATTACTCACCCTCATGTCGTTCCACACTTATAAGACCTTCGTTCATCTTCGGAACACAAATTAAGATATTTTTGATGAAATCCGAGGGTATCTGATCCACACATAGGCAATTTGACAATTTGAACCGTTGTCATACGTAGTGAAGTCAGTGCAGGCTTCCTTGTTTACGTCAGAATGCCGGCTCATTATTGGCCAGATCCTGTGTCAGCAACACATGCATGCGTCGTGCTGCTCACATTTTTCAGCTTTGGCCAATACTGAGTTGGCATTCGGACGTAAACAAGGAAGCCTGCACTCAGTTCACTACATATGACAACGGTTCAAATTGTTGAATAAAGTCCTTATTTTTGTTTTGTTTTTGCGCACAAAAAGTATTCTCGTCGCTTCGTAACATTAAGGTTGAACCACTAGCGTTGACTACATGTCAAACTACATGTTTTTAACTGCCTTTCTGGATGTCAAAAGGTGCAATGACTTTGCTGCCTATGTGTGGATCAGATACCCCGGATTTCATCAAAAATGTCTTAATTTGTGTTCTGAAGATGAATGTGTAGAATTACGGGTGTAGAACGACATGAGGGTGAGTACTTAATGTCAGAAATTTCATTTTTGGGTGAACTAACCCTTTAATTTCTTTTCAAAAAATCTTAACAACCCCAAACTTTTAAACAGTAGTGTATGTTTGTTAGCTGTGGTTAAATTTGGACACCTCATGACATAATATGATGTGACCATAAATCATACACCATAATGTGGTGAGACATTAAATCATACGGCTTGAAGACATTTCAGTGTCACACTTTATGAAAAATGAAAGATGGCAACATTTGCCAAAGCTACTTCATATTTTATGCATATCATTCACTCATGTTCCAAGTGTTATAAGTGTAACAGGCCATGCTGAACTGATATGTAGTGGCAGTGGTAGTGGACGTTCTGTATATCCATATCAGTAGACCTATAATCCAGTGACCACCCACAGATGTACCGCTCTCTCTTCTCCATGTGAAACATGCTATCAGATACAGACTTCTGTTGTTCTAAACTTTATTCCCTGTCTCTTTTAAAAACATTCTTTTTGTTTTTTCCCTGTATCCAGATTGTACCCCTAATAGATCATGTCCACAGTCCAGTGCCTCTCCTCCTAGCCTGTCAGCCCCTTCACAAGCTGTTCCCACCTTGAAGTCCAGCAGGTCCTTACGGAGACAGTCAAAAGCAGTGGTAAGTATCTATACAGTGCCATAAATGCTGATAACAGTTGGTCTTTTATAACAAGAAAAAGATATTTTGTTTGTAATTAATGTATTTAAAATTTTTCAGTTAATGACATGAACATAACATAGATGACAGATTAATCTTTAAATTCATACCTAGTTTATTAGCTATTCAGATATCTATAAGAAAACTATAAGAAAATCTAGATTTAGGTGAGCTTATTGGGGTCACTTCTACTATATTGCAAAGAAACACATCAAATTATTTAGGAACAACAGTATGCAAATAACCCCAATAAGATGACCAATTACAGCCCATTTTGCATTACATCTAGGAAATAATTTTAATGAGTTGTTTAGATTCACTGCTCTATTATAACAGTATTGTTCTAACCTCATAACCCAATAATAAATTAATAAAATGAATAATAACAATTTTACCACCTAATACCTAAATAGTTTTATTTATAGAGCTGTCGATCGCTTAAAAAAAATTAACTAATTTTACAAGTTTCTGTAATTAATCAAAAATAATCACACCTAACATTGAAATTTGTAATCATTAATTTATTTTCACAGTGAATCTCTTAATTATTGTGAAAACAACCTAAAGACAGTATTTTTATATATATATATATATATATATATATATATATATATATATATATTTTGTATAATTTCAATTAAGAGCAGTAAGTGATTTTCTTTTTGTCTTTTGTTGTTTGATTAACTTTAAAAACACAGACAGTATCTGGTTTATTTGGCTGCTGTCACTTTAAGACACAATGAATGGATCCAGTATACTGATACTGTAGTATACTAATACTGATATTGAACATGCATTTTCTTTCTCTACTGTTTACGTTGATTTAAGACATAACCGGCTATGTTTATTTTAGTTTAGTTTGATTTATAAAGCACATTTGTTGCTTTATTGATTTATAAAGCACAAAACAACAGATGTTGAAGCCAAAGTGCTGTACAAGAAAATAAAAAACAGAATTAAAACACAGCTCTGTGCACAAACGCGTATCTGCCATGTGTTAGATCCATGCTATATTCGAAATCACACCCTATACCTCATTCACTATTCCCTACATTAGTCCACTAATATAGTCCACCTGGAGGAGTGAACGAAAACAAGTGAGTGAATTCGGACACTGAGTGCGCCAGAAGAGCTGTCGCTTTTACATAGTTTGTGCTTGCTGTTTAATAATCATTTGAAAATTAGCAAACTGGCAGGTCCAGTAGTGATGAAAAAAAATTATCTTGAGCTCTGTCATGTAAACTAGCATCAATAAACCTTAATTAAACATTTTAATAATCAAGTGAAAATGAATTCATACCTTTATGATATTACGCTGTAACCACATTGGGAAGTGGATGGATGATTTAGCTGTGGGCACCATCCTCTGGCAAGTAGGGCTTGCTGCAGCCTGCAGTGGATGTCCAACTCCGCCCACATCCAGTGTGACATCTCAAGCCACGCCCGTGATGGGAAGTTCAGATCATTTTACTGACTCGGATCTTTGAATCTCGTTCATAAAAAAATCCCAAAACATCAACTTACGTGACGTTTATCACATTTATAATATGGGAAAAAACTGCAATGCCAAATAATGAGGAACAGAAATTATTTGATTTTTATTTGAAATTACGATTTCCCCCAACCCTCCAACCACTTCACCAGAAATCCAGCTAATTTCCAGCTAATGCAGCTAATTTCATTTGTTAAAGGGTTATTTCTCCCAAAAATGCAAATAATGTAATTTATTGCTCACCCTCATGTCGTTCTACACCTGTAAGACCTTCGTTCATCTTTGGAACACAAATTAAGATATTTTGATTAAATCCGATGGCTCAGTGAGTCCTCTATAGACAGCAATTGTAACTCTCAAGATCCATAAAGGTACTAAAAAGATATTTAATACAGTTCATTTGAGTTCAGTGGTTCTACCTTAATATTATAAAGCGACGAGAATACTTTTTGTGCACCAAAAAATAAAATAATGACTTTTCAACAATATAGTGATGGGCAGATTTCAAAACACTGCTTCGGAGCTTTACAAATCGAATCAGTGATTCAGATCTCCTATTAAACGGCTAAACTGATGAAATCACGTGACTTTGGCGCTCCAAATCACTGATCCGATTCATAAACCTCTGAAGCAGTGTTTTAAAATCGGCCCATCACTGTATTGTTCACTATCACTAATCACTAATTCAATCGATGCGCGGCGCGATTCTCACAGTGCATTATGGATATTCTCTAGCCATTGAGTGTGCTTCGGTTGTATTATTGCAGTGCATTGTGGGATTGAATGAATGCTCTCGGTAATGTCCACTATGGTTTAGGACACCACTACAAATGGCTGTCTAATTTCATCTCGTGAGCCCAATCTCGTCTCGTGAGCTAAGTGTCTCGTCACACCCCTTATCGTGATATATCTATATAACGATATATTGTTACATCCCCATAAGTGCGAGTATGTATAGTTTGTAAGCCATTCATAAAAATCTTATATTAATGAATAGTTTGTTCCCCAGTTTACTGCATACTGAAATTTTTCACCTGTTGCTGTTGTGTCCAGGAAATGTCGGAGAATGGAGGCGGCGGGCAGCTGGTGGTAAAGGCACGCTTCAATTTCAAGCAGAACAATGAGGACGAGCTGTCTTTCAGCAAGGGTGAGCTGATCCATGTCACACGCCAGGAGGAAGGTGGATGGTGGGAGGGAACCCTTAATGGCAAAACCGGCTGGTTCCCTAGCAACTATGTCCGAGAGGTCAAGCCATGTGGTGAGTGGGCAATCCGAGATATTCTCTTACATCTTAGCATTGTTAGAATTTGTCCTAGCAAGCATAATTGAACAAAACACTGACATTCTTATTAAGGTTTCCCTCTATTTTTCCCCAGAGAAACCAATATCACCGAAATCGGTAAAAGGATTTGACGTTCCTCAGCTGACTAAAAATTATTACAATGTGGTGAGTTCTTTTAAACGCATAAACAAATGCCAAGTGGATATGTGAATAAATTTTAAGTTCTCATTTGAATGTTTGTTTTTTTAGGTGGTGCAAGACATCTTGGAGCATGAAAGAGAGTTTGTCAAAGAACTGCAGGCGGTACTTAGCTGCTACCTGCGGCCTCTACAGACCAGTGACAAGTAAGAGGAAAACACAATCATCACCATGGCATCAGGGACCCTTTGATATCAAAGCCGATTGACATTTTAGGGAACTGGGTCAGTCAATGAAAACCCATGCGCACAATGACTCTTCTGTCTTCTCTCCCTGTAGGCTCGCTAGTGCGGACTGCTCCAGTCTGAATGGGAATTTAGAGGACATCCTCACTTTCCAACAGGGACTGTGTCTTGCCTTAGAGGAGTGCTCCAAGTAAGAGCTGTATTTTAGTCTTTATAGAGCATATTGACAACTCAAATGATTCTCTATTAAAGTCATACTTTTGGATGATACAGCACCATCTGGTGGTGGCTTTGTGTCTTGTATTTGTAATGTGTCCACGTTTATGCTATACCATTTCAAAACCTGAGGTATTTGACATTAAGTAAAAGTTAATGCATAATGTGTGTATGAAAGCAATTATCAGGGCTGATCCATGTATTTTTGCCTTGTAGGATGCCAGAGGGCCAGCAACGCATTGGCGGCTGTTACCTGAACCTGATGTGTCAGATCAGAACACTGTACTTGTCCTACTGCTCCAGCCATCCCTCTGCAGTGTGTGTGCTGACTGATCACAGGTCAGTGTCTACTCAGTGACTCATAGTTGTCATCATTTTTTTTTTTTTTTTTTTTTTAAGATGTTAAAGGGTTAGTTAACCCAATGAAAATTCTGTCATTTACTCACCCTCATGTCATTCCAAACCGCATAAGACTTTTCATTCACTTTCATCTTCTTTGAAACACAGATAGTTTTAATGAAACCTGAGAGATTTCATTCCCTTCCTTGAAAGTCCATTACACCAAAACTTTAAAGCTTCAACAGGTACATTGTAAAATAAACTCAAATTAAGTCATTAAAACAATGACTTACTGCCACCTACTGGTGGTTTTAGTTTAATATTTAAAAGTATCACTTAGTTTTTACCATCATTGCATTTTTCTCTATTTAATATGTTTTATTTAAAACATTATTTACTTTATAAAGGTAAAAAATGCACTGGAAAATCAATTTAAGGGCTCAAATATTAGAGGTTGCTCATTCAAAACAAAGGCGTAGCTTGATGACGCCTTGATTTCACGTAATCTTGGGAGATGTTGTCTTCACATCTACAGCCGGTGGAACAGAATCAGGACGGGACTCATGTTCATGGATGAGATAATTAACGTTAATGTAGTATGAAGCAGAGCAGGGCTGAGTGCTGTGCGAGCAGAAACGAGGTCGTTGAAGCGATTGCTAATGAGAGACGAGCACGACACATGTCTCGAGAGCAGTGGAGCTTTTCTTATGCCGCAGTCGCCGTTTCTTTTTCCGGTCATTCATATGTGGGGTAAAGCAGCACTGTTTTATCATATTAGATACATTTGTGTGTCGAACGTTGTTATTGTGCTACTCTCTGCGTTCACTCGGCGGCTACTATGAGACACTTGTTGCACACTGCAGTAAGCTAGATCGATGTTAGTCATGGTGAAGCATGGTACTCGCTGTAAATCAAGAAAACGATATTTGAACAATAAAACTTACTGTGATGAGCTGTATAACATAATTAGTTTTCTGTCGATGAATGTATCCAAACAGTTGCTCACCTGTCTAATGAAACATAATATATTAAAGCGTCTTTGGTGTTTCCATGGTTTCTACAAATTAAAACCGGAAACCGAGGGTAACGCGGGTATGATGTCATTGATAAGCGACGCACGGACACGTCCCGAGTCCTGGTTAAAATTGCTTATTTCTCTGGATTTAAACATTCTTGGAAGCGTTTGTTTATAATGTAAGTACACAGGTCAACAAAATATATAACACTGTTCTAGTGGTTTTTGGATATTTTAATCTAGAAATTTTACATATTGTGCCTTTAATGCAAAAGGTGTGACTGCAGTCTAAGGCTGGTTTCACACTGCACACGTAAGCAGAGCGTAAGCAGCGCATATTTTTTTCAGCACCCACGTTAACAGATTAGAGCATTCACACTGCACACAGAGGCGGCAGTGCGTCGCAGGAGCAGATGCTTAGGCTGAATTAAAGTCACAGTGAATTGTTCTTGATCAAAATTGACCTGATTAACAAGAAAAATACCAAATTTCACCATAAAATCGTGTGAAATATGTGTTTCACAGTCACCATATGACATTCAGCATTGTGAAAAAATAAATAAAATACACAACAACACATCACTGCCAGGAGTTTTTGCCCAAACTTCAAAGCCCTGTTTAAATGATTAAAACTACGGGCATATTAACTTTAAGACTACTTTTATCATATAAACTACCTACAGTGGGTATGGAAAGTATTCAGACCCCCTTAAATTTTACACTCTTTGTTATATTGTAGCCATTTGCTAAAATCATTTAAGTTCATTTTTTTTCCCTCATTAATGTACACACAGCACCCCATATTGACTGAAAAACACAGAATTGTTGACATTTTTGCAGATTTATTAAAAAAAGAAAAACTGAAATATCACATGGTCCTAAGTATTCAGACCCTTTGCTGTGACACTCATATATTTAACTCGGGTGCTGTCCATTTCTTCTGTTCATCCTTGAGATGGTTCTACACCTTAATTTGAGTCCAGCTGTGTTTGATTATACTGATTGGACTTGATTAGGAAAGCCACACACCTGTCTATATAAGACCTTACAGCTCACAGTGCATGTCAGAGCAAATGAGAATCATGAGGTCAAAGGAACTGCCTGAAGAGCTCAGAGACAGAATTGTGGCAAGGCACAGATCTGGCCAAGGTTACAAAAAAAATTCTGCTGCACTTAAGGTTCCTAAGAGCACAGTGGCCTCCATAATCCTTAGATGGAAGACGTTTGGGATGACCAGAACCCTTCCTAGAGCTGGCCGTCCGGCCAAACTGAGCTATCGGGGGAGAAGAGCCTTGGTGAGAGAGGTAAAGAAGAACCCAAAGATCACTGTGGCTGAGCTCCAGAGATGCAGTCAGGAGATGGGAGAAAGTTGTAGAAAGTCAACCATCACTGCAGCCCTCCACCAGTCAGGGCTTTATGGCAGAGTGGCCCGACGGAAGCCTCTCCTCAGTGCAAGACACATGAAAGCCCATATGGAGTTTGCTAAAAAACACCTGAAGGACTCCAAGATGGTGAGAAATAAGATTCTCTGGTCTGATTAGACCAAGATAGAACTTTTTGGCCTTAATTCTAAGCGGTATGTGTGGAGAAAACCAGGCACTGCTCATCACCTGTCCAATACAGTCCCAACAGTGAAGCATGGTGGTGGCAGCATCATGCTGTGGGGGTGTTTTTCAGCTGCAGGGACAGGACGACTGGTTGCAATCGAGGGAAAGATGAATGTGGCCAAGTACAGGGATATCCTGGACGAAAACCTTCTCCAGAGTGCTCAGGACCTCAGACTGGGCCGAAGGTTTATCTTCCAACAAGACAATGACCCTAAGCAGACAGCTAAATTAATGGAGTGGCTTCACAACAACTCCGTGACTGTTCTTGAATGGCCCAGCCAGAGCCCTGACTTAAACCCAATTGAGCATCTCTGGAGAGACCTAAAAATGGCTGTCCACCAACGTTTACCATCCAACCTGACAGAACTGGAGAGGATCTGCAAGGAGGAATGGCAGAGGATCCCCAAATCCAGGTGTGAAAAACTTTTTTGCATCTTTCCCAAAAAGACTCATGGCTGTATTAGATCAAAAGGGTGCTTCTACTAAATACTGAGCAAAGAGTCTGAATACTTAGGACCATGTGATATTTCAGTTTTTCTTTTTTAATAAATCTGCAAAAATGTCAACAATTCTGTGTTTTTCTGTCAGTATGGGGTGCTGTGTGTACATTAATGAGGAAAAAAAATGAACTTAAAAGATTTTAGCAAATGGCTGCAATATAACAAAGAGTGAAAAATTTAAGGGGGTCTGAATACTTTCCGTACCCACTGTATATACAGCATGTTCTATGCGTATGTGTGTGGGACAGAGGGGAACACGTTTGCATCGCAGCAGAGCATGCTCCCCATCATAAATCAAAGCACAGGGCAGACAGAGGTCAGAGGAGAACACCGGAAAATGTGACAATGGTTGATACTCTACTGTATTTGCAGTACACATGCCGCGGTTCAGCTGTGCGTGACAAATGCTGCCAGTGTGAAAGCATAATGGGCGCGTGCTGCTCCCCCTTTGCATACGGACAGCTTCTGCGCTGCCTAAGCACTGCTTGCGCATCCAGTGTGAAACAGGCGTAAGTGGAAGAGAGGCCGTACGCAAAAAGATGTTAAATGGCTCAGGTGGTATGCCACAAAAAAATTTGGGAACTACTGATCTAGAGGCAGTCATATTCAAATGCATTTGCCCATGTGACTTTACAGATTCCACTATTTCCAAATGGGGTTTTGGAGCTTAGTTCAAAATAAAAAATAAAAAAAATTGGACATTTTAAGCTATGACGTTTGCAGGATGTTTTAATGGTACAAAGACTTTTTAAATGTCAAAAAACCCCTTTTTAATTTATGCTTTTATTCACATATAAACCGATCAATGCACATACAGAGCACATCAAATATGGTAAAAGGAAGCTCAAACACAATGATGCACAAGGACTAATGAGGTTTGTTCTTTTTCCTGTCATATTTTATGTGCTTTATGTGTTGATCAACTATGGAAAATATCATCACATTATTTTCAATGTTAGGGGTTTAAAGTGGTAATTTTGAAATTCTTTTTAGAGTCATTTTGTTTCAAAAATGCATGTCGCAAAATGTGAAGTATTAGTGTAAAGTCTGAATTGTAGTACAAAGAGGTTATAATTCATAAGAGTGATTTGTGGGTGAAAAAAATACTGAAAAAAATGCCACAAAATATTTTGTCTTCAATCAGATTTTCATTTATTCACATGTATATTTATTCATCTCAAGTGTGAATTGTTTTTATCTGATATTAATATAAATACTTCCTCCTATTCCAAATTAATGTGCCATTTATAGGTTGACTTCCCAAAAGTTGTAAAACTGTGGCTCTGTGACGCTTACAAAATATTTCTGTTTGTTTGACGCTAGTGGCACAGAAATTACACTGCCATTGGGTCAAAATATACAGTAAATTGTTTTCTGGAGTATAAAGATGAACCACCAGGTGTCACCACAAGGCTTTGATTCTCCAATGTCACATTGAGCTGAGTGACTAAACAAGCAAATCTCCCTTGTGTCTTTACATATAACACTCTTGCCCTATTTCCATTTCAAGGTATTTTTTTTTCTTTGGTTTGTACTTGTAAACTTCACAGGTATTCATAAATGTCTGAGCCACATTTTACACACTTCCTGTATGATGAACTACAATAAGGTTTCTGTCAGTTTTCTCCTTCCACCTCAGAACGCTCCACGACAGAAGGAGAGAGTGAAAAGGCATGCCTCATACACACAGGAAATAGCACTAAACGAACAGGATATCTATAGCTGTGGTTATGCTGATGGAGGCAGAAGACACACTTTTGATTGTTTGCTCACTTGCATATCACAGCAGCATTGTTGCAGCATTTTCCATTGTTCGATCATGTACTCAAGGCATGTGTTCAGATGATTCATCTTTAGTCTAATTTTATTTTATCACAATGTAGCATCATGTGATGTTTTTTCTTCAAACCCATTCTGTCACCTTCCCCATAACATTTGTGATTGTTTATATGAGAATGCATAGTTGACATGATTGCAGATTGATTAAATCTCTTTTTTTTTAATTTACAGTATATAACTTGGGTATATATATAAATATATACCTAAAAAATATATATATATATATATATATATATATATATATATATATATTATTAAATAAAATGTATATTTTGCATCATGTAACTTTATTTTGGAAACTGGAAACTGGAATTTTTTTAATTCTTCTAGAAGCGCATTTGTGAAGTCAGGCAGTGATGTTGGTGAGAATGCCTGGCTCGCAGTCTCCGCTCTAATTCATCCCAAAGGTGTTGAGGTCAGGCTAGTCAAGTTCCTCCACACCAAACTCGCTCATCCATGTCTTTATGGACCTTGCTTTGTGCACTGGTGCGCAGTCATGTTGGATCAGGAAGGGGCCATCCCCAAACTGTTCCCACAAAGTTATGAGCATGAAATTGTCCAAAATGTCATGGTATGCTGAAGCATTAAGAGTTCCTTTCACTGGAACTAAGGGGCCAAGCCCAACCCCTGAAAAACAAGCCTACGCCATAATCCTCCCTCCACCAAACTTTACACTTGGCACAATGCATTCAGGCAAGTACCGTTCTCCTGGTAACTGCCAAACCCAGACTCATCCATCGGATTGTCAGACAGAGAAGCGTGGTTCGTCACTCCAGAGAACACGTCTCCACTGCTCTAGAGTCCAGTGGCGGCGTGCTTTACACCACTGCATCCGACGCTTGGCATTGCACTTGGTGATGTAAGGCTTGGGTGCAGCTGCTCAGCCATGGTAACCCATTCCATAAAGCTCTCTATGCACTGTTGTTGAGCTAATCTGAAGGCTACACAAACTTTGGAGGTCTGTAGCTATTGATTCTGCACAAAGTCACTGTGCGCCTCAGCATGTGCTGACCCCGCTCTGATTTTACGTGGCCAACCACTTCGTGGCTGAGCTGTTGTTCCCAATTGCTTCCACTTTGTTATAATACCACTAACAGTTGATCGTGGAATATTTAGTAGTGAGGAAATTTCACGAATGGACTTATTGCACAGGTGGCAAACTATCAGGGTACCACGCTTGAATTCACTGAGCTGTATGTTTTTGAAAGAAGTTTATGTTGACCAAGGCTGCATTTATTTTATCAAAAATACCATAATAATGATAATATTCTCAAATATTGCTATAGTTTATTCCTGTGATTTCAAAGCTGAACTTTCAGCATCATTACTCTTCAGTGTCACATGATCCTTCAGAAATCATTCTAAACATTTCTTTGTCTTTACATTATCATCAATGTTGAAATCAGTTGTGTTGCTTAATATTTTTGTGGAAACTATGATCATGTGTTTCAGGATTTTTTTTTTTAATAGGAAGTTTAAAAATCGGCATTTATTTGCACTTGATGTCTTTTGTAATATTATAAATGTCTTTACTGTCACTTTTTTTTATCAATTTAATACATCCTTGCTGAATAAAAATATTAATTTCTTTAAACAAAATCGTACTGACCCTAAACGTTTGAACTGTAGTGTACATTTATATGTAATAATTGAGTTTTGAGCAATTAATAAATTGTCCAGATATTCAAATTCTGTTTTCGACATTGATGTGCTGATCATAATTCTCTAGAAAGGGCAAATAAATCAGATTCAAATAAATAAATAAAAACACTGTTTTTCCAGTGAGGAGTTGGACAAGTTCATGGAGAGTCAGGGTGCCAGTGCTCCTGGTATTCTGACCCTGACCACCAGCCTGAGCAAACCCTTCATGAGGCTCGACAAGTATCCCACCCTCCTGCAGGAACTTGAGCGACATGTGGAGGTAACGGAAAGCTGCTAAGGTCATGGATGGCTTTGAGTATTTTCATAAGTTGTAATATAATATTTACAGATTCTCTCTTTTTTTCTTGTAGGAGGCGCATCCAGATTACAGTGATATTCTCAAAGCAACAGTTGCTTTTAAAAATCTTGTGGTATGTCACAGTTCTCTGTCATATTTGCCTTTTAATCTTAGTGTTTTGTGGCAACCAAAGCCATTTTGACTTTTGACTTCTCATTGTTTTGACCAATGTGAGCAGTTTCCTGTCATGGTGCAAAACATTTGAGTCTTTTCTCTCTAATTCTCTCTTACCCTCATGTCTAAACCGCACAGCAGGTTCACTTTACAGGTTGGAAGAGATGTTGCTGTTACATGAAATGTAAAGGTTAAAGTTTACAAGAGTGTCTCTATAAGATAAAAAAAGAAAGACTGAGGGAAGATGAGTCATTCCTTAGATATGGCCTTTCAGGTCAGACGTCTTGGCATAGAAAATTATAGTAGTAGGTGATTTCTTTACTCGTTGAGTTCTGTGGAACAGTTTCATGGTGGTTTTTTTTTTTTTTTTTTTTTTCAGTTCCTTTTTGTTTTTTTTTGTTTTTTTCTGACAGGTAAGGGAGAGTCCCATGTTCATAGTTTATATCTCTCTAGTGGAGGTGTCATGTAGATTTGGTCTTCCCCACTTTACCTATATTTTCTCAGTTACCTAATTGCTGGTGAGATGATTTGCGTACTTTATTGTAAGTCGCTGTGATGATACAGCATCAGTTAGGAACATGAACGTAATGCATTGCCTTGAAATGTGGAGAAGTGACCGCCTACTCCAAAATGACCATTTAAGATCATATATTTTTTTTAATGTTCCAAGTTATTGTGGAATAAAACGTTTTTGAATATATTTGTACATTAGAGACTAAAAATCATTAGGCATTAAACTTTGACATTTAAAAACATTGTAACCCACGATTTATCAGTTTATTGCTTATTAGAAACTATTAACATCTAAACTAAAACAATATTTTATACATGCGCTACTGTTAGAGTTTAGGGTCAGTAATTTAAAAATCTAAAAATTAAAAAAAAAAAAAAAAGAATTAATACTTGTATTCAGCAAGAATGCATTACATTATACATTACGTGCATTAAATACATTACATTTATAATGTTGCAACTGTTTTCAGCTTTTATAAGAAATGTTTCTTGAGCCAAATCAGTACATTAGAATGATTTATGAAGGATCATGCGACACCGAAGACTAGAAAACGTTAATTTTTAATTGTAATAATATTTCACAATATTACTGACTTTCTGTATCACTGTATTATTGTTTAGATTAAAAAAAGGAGTTGTCTTTCAAAAAAAAATCTTACTGATCCCAAACTTTTGAATTGTTGTGTATTCTGGATTCTCTTCTCTTATTCATTTATTGAGACATTTTTCAGAAAATTATGAACATTATGTCAACGTTTTATACTTTAGTGTTATTTAAGTGCAGAGGGTAACTAATTTTAGACTTGGTGTGAATCAGTCTTCTTTTCTATTACATTTTTTATTACATTTATTACATTCTATTTACATTTTCACTATGTGTTTCCCTTGACTCATACTATGAAATGCAAAACATTAAAGGTATCCCATTAATTCTTGTTTCACTGACTTGATCTGTTTGTGTATTCCAGACTCAGTGTCAAGATCTGCGAAAAAGAAAAAACCTAGAGTTGCAGATCTTGTCGGAGCCAGTGCGGGGCTGGGAGGGAGACAGCATTAAGTCACTGGGTCAGGTGGTCTACATGTCACAGGTCCACATGCAGAGCAGCTCAAATGAGGTGAGATAGTGGGTGAGAACTAAGAAGTAACAGTCTGGCGTCGAAACCTGTTGCTCTCACAGCAGTGTGGTTTGTCACTTTTTATTTTGTGCAAAATGCACGTTAGGCGTTTTTTGTCATGTTGGCACGATGTCGAAATAAACTGAAGTGGCTGGAGTGATTTATTTTATAAAGATTAATTGAAATGTTCTGCAAAACAGGGCTGTTTAGAATAGAAGTGCCGATCAGGGCCTTTTAAACATAATGGCCAGATCTACACCCATATTTTGGTTTATGTCAGTTTGTTTAGCTAATCAATGGAAAATGTTTAAGTGTCAACAGCTCAAATCCCCCTGCAAAGGTTTGCATCTGTGGTCACTGAATGCGCTATTAACTTGAACCTCAACCCCCTCTGATTCTAGTTAATGGAAACAGTGTAGCGTTTGAAGGGTCTGGTAGAGGCCACTGATAACATCAGGAGGGCTTAGCTGAAGGAAAAATAGTAGGACGATGAAAGTATTTTACTTACTAAAATCATTAGAAATGAATTCCCTCCAATTCTGTTCAATGTATTCCCTTTCTCTTTTTTTTCTCTTTTGCTTAGCTGAAATTTATCTTGGTTTGCTAGAAACAAGGTACGATATTTGTTGATCGTGAAGTAATCAATGTAGCAAAAAAAAAAAAAAAAGCAGTTCACCAATCCAAAATCGTGTGTAACATAGAGACATTTGATGTTTGTGTTTGTTTGCTGTAAAGGTGCTGTAACGCCATTCACCTGCATCTGTGCCATGAACAACGTGATTGTTTTAAGTAGTGGTAATAAATGTAATTTGTGCAGAAGTTCTGAATGTAATATAATGTGCATTTGTGGGGTTTTTTTTTTTTCCTCTAGGAAAAAGAAGAGCGATACTTCATGCTGTTTCCCAATGTGTTAGTCATGCTGTCTGCCAGCCCAAGAATGAGTGGTTTCATTTACCAGGTGAGTGTTTGTTCTCTTTCCTGTTCTTATTTTTATCCATGTACATAATCAAGCATCTGTTATTTATGAAAGTGAAGCGCAGTGCTCTCATTTGTGTCACGCTCTCGTCTCATAGGGGCGTCTGCCACTGACAGGAACCACTGTAACCAAACATCTAGAAGATGCAGACACAGGCCATTATGCCTTTGAGATCACAGGTTTGTTTCAGTCCATGTAAACATAGTTTAGTGGGGTGTCTTTTTTGAGAGGTGCATTCAGCTGTCATTATAGCTGCATTTTTATAACAACAGGCAACAATGTAGTTTAACAAGTAATCTATAGTTTAATCTAACGAGCATGTGCAGGTGATTTATTATAGGAGTAGTTCACCCAAAAAATAAGTATTGTCACCATTTGCTCATCTTCATGTCCTTTCAAACGTTCCCCTGTGGAGCACAAAACAAGGAATTTGAAGATTTTTTTTTTTTTTATAAGAACATTTTAAGGATTTTTTTTTTTTTTTTTTTAAAGAATTTAATACAAGAAGGATGTATTAAAGCAGAACTAAGTAACTTTTTTTTACCTTCATAAATAGTTTTCTAAGTCCTTACGATGGTTAATTGACTTGTAATGGTGTGTTTGAGGCGAGCACTAACCCCCTCTGGCACGTCTACGCCAGAAAACAGCACTTGCAAGTTGAGCTGCGCCGACCCGACACAATCTCGCCTCATGTTCTCGTTCACGTGAGAGTGACAAAATGCTTTACGGTAATTCAAAAACAATGTATATATTATGACGAATTTTGAAAATTACCCACCTCCATCGAGATTTCTTGTACTGTATTTGCAAAACTACTGCGCTGGTGAGCGTTGTAGTCGTTGTAGTCCAGAGCTGCGCTTTGAGTATTTACGACAGTGTGATTCACTGAAGGAACCTGTAGGGGGAGCTTCGCAATATCTTACTGAGTTCCGCTTTAAATTGATCAAAAGTAAATACATGTCAACCACATTCACATTCAGCAGTATACGGTTGTCAGTCCTGATTTTGAGTCCTTAATACGGTTTACATTCACACAAATTTTCAGGTCTCACAACCCCATGCGTGAATGAACGCACGCTGCATGAATGTATTCGGACTGAACAACTAGTTGTCATGTCACAGTTGCTTCAGTAACTTAGATATGAGCTGTGTGTCGTCTGAAGGTATCTCCACCGGAGCTGCTCCCGTCAGTTTTGTGTTATATGTGCTCCGTTCTCCACACAGATATAAAAGCTGCTGTCAGTTAATGAAGATTTGACGGATGAACTCACAGCTCAATTGGACACTTGTCATATCAAAAGTGATAAGGCTTAGGATGTAGGAAAGGTGTAATTTGAGCGGCCCCTAAAGTAATAATTAACAATTTTTACAATGGAAGTGATTCAATCAAAAACCGACTTTAGCTCGATAATAATTTTCCTGTTGTCACTTTGAAGCTGCTTTGAAACAATGTGTATTGTGAAAAGCGCTATATAAATGAAAATGAAGATGACTTGACTTTTCAGTTTTATGGATGTTGCCATCTTTAATATTACTTTGGTCATTGTCGCTATGGTTACTGATAAGAGAATATGGGATTGACTCCCATTGCACATTCATACAGATGGTATTCGAGATGCTACTGTAAGTTGATGTGTGAACGGGACATTTCGAGACTCATACCTGTAAGTAAATGAGGTTGTCAATCCCAAAATCTGACAATGTGAATGTAGCTATATAATACAAATGATTTTTATTTCAAATAAATGCTGTTCTTTTCGACTTCCACAAAAAGTTTCCACAAAAATATTAGGCAGCACAACTTTTTTCAATAATAATAATAATAATAAATGTTTCTTGAGCACCAATCAGCATTGCCATTAAATGAATAAATTATATTTGAAAATATTTTAGTCTTGAAAACTGTCTTTGTAAAAAAACAAATTTTGCAGTAGGCTACTACTGTTTTACTGTATTTTTGATGAAATAAATTTAGCCAGCATATGAGACTTTTGAACAAAAGTGTATATTTGGTTTGTGCTTGCACGAAGCTGTTTTTTTAATTGGAAATTTCTAAACAAAATTTAGCCTAAGCCAGGATTAGGCCTTAGTTCAATCAGGGCATTTACGTACCTTTTTTATAAATGTTCACTAGAAAAAAAACATTACTGGTGTGCATCTTGAGACAAAACAATGGCTCTGACATATTTTAAGAAATGTCAAAACCGATCAAACATGTATTTTAGTCTAGGACTAGCTTAAGCCTTGTCTGTGAAACCGGGGGGTATACCTTGTTCTCATTGTATCTTCCCTTTGGCAGTTGATGTTTTGGTTGTTTGTTTTTTTTAGGGGGAACAATAGATCGCACCATGGTGTTCTGCAGTAGTTTACAGGAGCAGCTGGAGTGGTTAGAACATCTTCATGCTTACACCAAGGAAGGAAGTCCAGTAGGAACAATAGTGAAGGTAATAAGAACCCATTGTCGCCATTTTTTTTTTTGCCCCCTCTCCATCAGTCTCAGTGATGCACTCCTACAGGTGAATTGTTATTTTCTTGTGTGTTTTGCAGAGTGTTGATGGTAAGCCTTCAACCATGACTGGTACGTCATCCCACCACTTGCACGGTTTCGGTACTCCTGTGGCTAACCGAGGACCTCTTGAACCCCCCAAGATCACAAAGCCCTGGTCTTTAAGCTGCCTAAGACCAGCGCCGCCCCTCAAGCCCTCCGCTGCTCTGGGCTATAAAGAGGTATGCTGTCTGGAAAATAGTCATAAGAGATCTTGAGTGGGAGCGTAATTTACCTCTGTGCATTCTTGGTGGTCCTAACAGGAAACCGATGTATACATAGCTAGTCTGACTGTAAGTTTGCTAGTCCGCTTCATTCTCTTTACCACAAGTTGTGGTGGAGGTGTTATCTCAGATTTAAGTGGAATGTTTAGTGGTCCTTTTGAGCTGCATATTAGATAACTCTACCCAAAGCACACATAAACTTTGCTCTGATGTGCATTGCATCTCTACAAGATTGTGCCAAGGGTGTTAGCGACTCATGAAGGTGTTCTTTGACTTATAAAATGCATGTGAAATCTTCTGTTTCTCTGCAACAATGAATGTTCACCTCTCACAGATCTTTCCATCATATTCCTATCAGGCTGTTCTTTTATTCTCATACACATCTTCATTCTCTCTCCATTTTCTGCTTCTTTAGAGGATGTCTTATATCCTGAAGGTAAGAGTAGATGTGAGTCTGTGTGTTTTGTGTGTGTACGTGTGTGTGTGGTCGTGTCTGTGTGCTTGGCTAGCACTGGTGTTGCACGCTGTATCCATGCTTTTGTTTCTCTTCTTATTCTCTTTCATTTTGTAGCAAGCCACCCATTTCCGGTGTCTTATTGTTTGCCTTGTATCTTCTCCTCCCTGCAATGATCTTTGCTCAAGTTGCATTTATTTATCATTTATGATCTTTGCTATGTTGTATTTAATTATTAGTTGGAAGGAAGTTCAGATACAATGGCACAATGTTGGCAGGCGTATATTGAAACATATCCTGCCTTCCGAACTTCAAAGCTCTTTTTTTTTTTTTTAATCAAAATACCCACAAACCCAACCAGCCCTTTTCCTGCATGAAAAAAAAAAAAAAAACTGCTTATGTTGTGATACTAAAAAAAAGAAAACTTTCATACGGTATATAGGAGAGTAGGGCTTTATATTTTTTGAAAACACATTTAAACATTAATTGCATGAAATGTAATGAAATGTAATGAAAAGCCACTCAAAGAAATTACATTATTATGGCAGACAAGTAAAGTTCTGAATAGGCAAAATTGCCTACAAGTCAATATATTGCTTGTTTGTATATTATTTTTGTATTTGTTGGTCTATGTAGACTTTTACTAGATATATATGTCTTTGGCCGCTGCTCCTTCCGCTTCCGCACCATTAAAGCCACATTTTTAAGATTCTATGTCCATTTAAAGTGATAGTTCACTCAAAAATTAAAATTCTGCCATCATTTACTCCCCCTCAAGTTTTTCCAAACCTATATACCTATATTTATTCATTCTGCTATACACAAAGTAAGGTATTTGGAAGAATGTTTGTAACCAAGCAGATCTCGCCCCCTCATTGACTACCATAGTTGGGGAAAAAAATACTTTGGTATTCAGTGGGGGGTGAGATCTGCTTGGTTACAAACATTCTTCCAAATATCTTCCTTTGTGTACAACAGAACAAAGAAATTTATTCAGGTTTGGAACAACTTGAAGGTGAGTAAATGATGATAGAATTTTCATTTTTGTGTGAACTAACCCTTTAAAAACTTATAAACGTGTCTTAAGACCACTGCATTGTTCCAGTCCTACACTCTCTCCATTGATTTCAAAATGCAAGATAGCTTTTTTTTTTTTAGCAAACAACACTTTTCAATACTCAGTTCATGCTACTTGCTCTCGACAAGAGTGGTAGCTGACTCACTAAAACATGCTTTCCATTTGGTGGTACTTGACGCTTCAGTTGAGTCAGTCCTCATCATGCAATGTTGGGTTAGGCAGTAGAAAATATCATTAACCTGATATCAAATCAGTGGAAGTCTAGGCAGTGTCCTCACTAATAAAGTGAAACAAACGTGTGTGTTTGTTATAATCATGCTAGAGTTAAATTTACAAACATAAACATTAGTGCTACTAATAATGATGTTTTATAGATATCAATATATCAAATGACTGTATTAAATTACTTTTTTTTAACCATTTGACTAATGGAGAATTTAAGAATGTGACATGACGTGAAATACAATGTGAAGATCTTTCCCATTTTAGATTTTAACTATATTTGTTGCTAAATATTAATCAACTGATGATTTATAGAAAGAGCTAAAGAGTGCTTCATATTGGAAAAACCTAACGGCACAAAATTGGTTCCATATTTGGTGATAGTCTTATAACCCTCGGCAATGTTCCAGGGATAAAATAAACAATCTGGAAAGTGAATCGTCTATCTCGACTAATTCTGAAGGGTTTAAGGCATACATTAGCTGTTGCCACGGTTACTGAAGGGTTGGAGAACATCACTTTAACCATGTCAATAAAATATGGACCCAAGCAGATACATTTTATTGCTTCCCACAAATATGACAACTCAAGTTGATGAAAAGCTTTCCCAGTGACAGATGGTAATAATACATCTGAGGATCCAGGATTATATTGGCAGAATTTAGAAAATAACTTGTTTACCTGTGCAATAGACCTGTTAAGTGCAGTTTGATAAGGGACTGATGTAATTTCCTGAGTGATCAAAGCCCCAAGAGAATTTATGTTGTCTGTAAGCTAAATTTAGATGTTCAAAAGAATCAGTATCTGCCATTTAGTTGTTCATAGAAATGGCAAAATGACTCATTTTGCCTAGTTACGGTGAGGTTTAAGGGCACTGCTCTTGTCACCATAAGAAGGAATATTATTTTCCAATCATGCTGCATGATTCTCCCTTTAATGTCCCGGTACTCTGAGCAACTACTACCGCATTGCATAATGGCAATTTTTTGGGTGTCGTCGACATTTCCTAAACCATTTTCTAGACTGAATTAGAGTTAGAATTCTTCAAAAATCATTCGAGACACCGAAACTTTATTTACATTTCTCTATATCTCAGGGCCATAATGTGTGTCGCACATGCATTGTATACCAGTGTGCTAATATTTTCCACTTTCACTTCTGTTGGTATTGATTCATCAGTAATGATCATTACTGTAAACTGTGAACATGTGAATGCTTACTTTCAGTTATTTCTACCATTTACTTTCATTTTGATGTCATGAGTAAAACGTACAAACTGAAAACACCACTCAGCGTGAAGCATGCCAAGTGTATATGTGCATATTTCTTAATAGAAAATCAATACAGTCTTGGTCAATCAACCTTCAGTAACTTTTATACTTTTTTTTTTTTTTTTTTTTTTTTATACTTCTGCTGCTTGACGGCTTCTTGCTAAAGCTGTGACTAAACTGACTGGTTGCCAGTGACGGTGTTTTTAAACTGTTAAATATTCATCAAGACATTCCTAACATCATATTTATTAAAGCTGTCATCATAACCATGGCAGAGAAAAAAAAGGTTAGTCCTTCAAACAATTTAATGAAGTTAGTTAAAATAACTTGGACTGGGGGAGTCTAATTTAAATGACTCACTCCGCAGTGTTAGCATTTGAGAAATAGGTGGCGGCAGCTTTACCAAAGTCTGTACCAAAGTCAACAAATGACTCAGACTAAAATAATTACTTCACAAACAGACAAGGGTCTTTCGACGGTGAATTGTTTTTATTCGTGAGTCCCTGATAATTTGCTGTTAAATTATCCTGAATGGCATCATAACTTATGTAAGCTACCTTTTATCAGTGTAATTTCTTAGCATCCTCGCTCAGGATTTGAACACAAATTAAAGCCTGCTAGCTGCAGTTTTGTGGTTTTGTTCAGAGCTCAGCAGATGCTGTAAGTTCATTAACACCAGACTGTTTCCTCAGGACTCTAGTAAAAGCCCCAGACCCATGAAGAAGTTCCTCCCAAAGAGAAAAACGGAGAGAAAACAATCAGATGATGAGTTCCTGCTTAGAAAAAGTAGGTATATTAAAATGATAACTAATATCTCACAAAAATGATCCCCGTAGTGGTTTGAAATCAAACAAGCAGCTTTGCCAACTTATCTTTCAGCATGTACAAACAAATAGAAATACACATAATATATTGGTGGTTCGTCCCTCTGAAAATGTTTCTGTGACTGACAGGCACAGCAGCTCTAGAGGAGGATGCCCAGATCCTCAAAGTGATTGAGGCCTATTGCACCGGAGCCAGTCTCCACCAATCCACCACAGGTTAGACCTACCTGTCATATGTGCTGGATAATTGAGCTACTGATATTTTAATACTGTTAATATAGATTAATTAAAAGCTTTCCTTTGTTCGCGCAGCTGTGCGTAAGGAGTGCATCCCCCAGGTCTTGCTTCCAGAAGAAGAGAAGATCATTGTTGAGGAGATCAAAAGCAATGGCCAGACGATCATTGAGGAGAAGTATGTTCACTTGTCTTATATCAGAATTATTCAAAGATGATCTTGTTCTCTAATTAGCATAGAGTCCATTTAAGAGAGAACTTTTTGTATTCGTTTTGTAGTGACCAAGAAATAGTGCAGAATCGTACACATATCAAGTACTTGAGTAAAAGTACAGATACCCTTAAGGCCTGTACACATCGCCAGCATTTTTCGAGACGTTTTTTGTGTTCACACCCAAGCCATTTTCAACGGCGATGCACAGAGTGAATGTGCAAATTCACTCCCGGACAGTATGTGGCGCTTGTGCTTAACGGTAGTGCAAATAAACATATTTATGATATTAATAAAGTTAAAGAAGATAAAAATGCAGATATTAAATGGCATATATATGAGAGATGGTAGTCAGAAATGATAGTGCAAATAAACATGATATTAGTAAAGTTAAAGAAGATAAAAATGCAGATATTAAATGGCATATATGAGAGATGGTAGTCAGAAACAGTAGTGCAAATAAACATTTATGAAATAGACATTCTCAACTTTATTTCTTCAGTGTAAAAGAAAAAAAACAGCAAAAATACAGAAATAATACACATCTATTGGTATGGCCAAGAACTGGCAGAGCACCCATAGCGTGCGTCTCAATCAGCTCCCTAGTTCACTAGTCAGGGCACTGATCAGGGAGTCGGCCACATTCATTTAAATGGTATACTGATGCACAACCTAAGAAGCTAGGGAGCTGTTTGAGACGCAGGGATAGTTTGTAGGGGTCTTCCTCGTCTACTTCATAGACTGTAAAAAAAAATATGGACGTAGTGTCCGTGACGTCACCCATAGAGTTCTGAACAGCAGTTTTGACGCGTAAATGAGGCCGCGGCCATCTTAGCTGCACGTGACCGCACGTCAATCACGGATAACTGAAAATGGGCAAAGAGGCGGGATGTAGTTGGAGCCCATGCGGCTTGTTGCTGAAACCACGCCCGCCTAGCATATCTATCTTAGATACTATCTAAAATATTAATAAAGATAACACTACCATTAGAAAGTACTAAAGTTTTACTGTCAATCTACGGTGATTTTTAAGATAACGTTATAACATTAGATGCTCTAACACCAGTAGGCTAATTAATTTGTGTGGGGTGTGCAAATAACCCAAAAAAATCAACTGGGACTTCATACCTTTAATGAAAAAGAGATCGCGAGATGAATCCAATCCGTTGCACTTTGGTAAAATGTCCATTTCAAAACATAAAAAAACTACTTTTTGTTCATGAAAGCGTTAAATCCATGAAATCTTTATATATTATCCATCGTTTGCATTACATATCTAAGGAATGATTTGCTCTCCATCATCGTTCTTCAAGAAAGGATGCAATCTGAGCATCGTTTATAATGTAAAACTCTATACGTACATTACCAGATATAACTCTCAAATGTTCTCTCAAACTAATGAGCACATGTCCAAAGTATAATTTTTCAAAATAGTGCAGCAGTTTTAGTTATAATATCCAAGCAGTGCTGTCGGAGTTGTATATCCTCCTGGTATTGTCACTGTAGTAAATCTCAGGAACAAAACTTTTAGCCAATGCCACGACGATCCAACAACGTGTGTTCCGCATGCGAGCACATGTACACAGACTGACATCTGTCTGAAGTATGCAGCAAGCCATATATTGTATAAAATAATCCAGAAAAAAAGCACAAATACGGATGAGATGCCAAATTCAGCGGCTGGAATTAGCTGAGGTAACATGACGGCTCACAGACAGCAGCGCCAATCCACCTGTCACTCAAGTGACCACGCCCTTAATTATGCAGAACTTTAAGGCTTAATATAATTTAAATGGATGAGTTATAAAAAAATTCACCCCCCTCAGAGTTGTCATGAAAGGCAAAATTAGCAGTATAGACCAAAACACAATTTGAACCAGAGTGTAAACATGTTTTTTTCTGGCTGTAAACTTGGCTGTTTTAACATGATGGTCAATGAGATTCTGCTCCCTTTTGCAGCCTGTCCCTAGCGGCCAGTCGATGAATCGCAGTTTAAGTCAATTCCGTATTGGCTTCACGAGAAACTGGGGGAAGGTTGCCGCTTGATCTACTTACTTTCTCTTCGTCGTCTTGTGTGCTCGGCAAGACTGTTTTGTGCTTGAGCGCCACCAAGTCGTGTTTTACTGTAACTTCAGCAGCTCCAGGCACGTGAATAAAAGCACCAATCTCATTGGTCGGCCAGTTTTTAACGCGGCGCGTCAAACCAAAAAAAACAAACCCGAGGCGTTTTTTAAAAAATGACACTTTTATGCCTCGCGTTTTTCGCGTCGGTGTGCACACTCACATTGGCACCCGTTGTTTAGTCACGAGGCGTTAAAGGTCCCGTTTTTCGTGTTTTTTTTGAAGCTTTGATTGTGTTTATAGTGTGCAATATAACATGTGTTCATGTTTCGCGTGTAAAAAAACACAATATTTTTCACATAATTTACTTATCTGTATACCGCTGTTTCCACTGTCATAAAAACGGGCTGATGACTTCCTTATTCTATGAAGTCCCTCCTTCAGAAATACGTAACGAGTTCTGATTGTGCCAGCGGTTCCTGTGTTGTGATTCGACAGCAGTTTAGCGCATCTTGCCCGGAAAGGTCACGCCTCTTACCATAACGTGGAGATGCACGCGCTCAGTGTTATTGTAAACATGTCTTTAATTTTACCCTATCAATTTGAGCCGGAATCAGACCCGGTGATTGGACTGCGGGATGAAAATAACAGTGTTTCGACGACATGGCGACAAACACACTCTACAAACGCAACTCTTGTGTATTCCTGTGGGCGGAGGTTAGTCAAAAAACTGTTTTAGTGACGTCATTAAAGAAGGAAGTAGAGGGATGTAGTCCAAACTGGCCGTTCGATGTAGGCGACTTCTGTTAAATAAAATATCTCGCTTGGCATTGAACTTTGAGCTTTAAAATTTTACAGATTTTATTTATACTCTAACAACAACATTACACACTAACTAAAGTTTGAAACATGGAATCACGAAGAACGGGACCTTTAAATGTCGGCGAAAATCGTGCGCGGCGTGAACAGGCCTTTATAAAATATTATTCCAGTAAAAGTACTCCTTTCCAATTTTACTTGAGTAGAAGTACGAAAGAATTTTTTTTTTGTGTGTGTACTTAAAGGATTAGTTCTCCCTGCCAACTCTCACGCATTCAGCGTGAGACTCACGCAATTGACCCAATTCTCACGCTCTCACGCCACACCCCCATATTCTCACGCAGACTCGTGCAGAAGTGAGGGAAAAAAATCGCGCCACATGATCTCGCAAAGCAACGCGCAGAGACCAGACAGACAGTGTACAGTGAGTTTTTTGTGACAATTGTGAGGGAAATACACAATTTATTCCCATAAACTGTGTAGTCTTCTGTTCTCCCTCCCATCTGCACCGTGTGAATTGTGAACGCAGGCAGGTCAGTGAGTTACAGGGCGCTCCGTGTCTCCGTCCAGTTTAGGCTAGTAACTAATAGACCTATGCTGTTATATATTTTATAGGGGTGTGACGAGATTTCTCGTCGAGACGAAAAGTAGTCTGTGATATTGCCATGACAGAGTGTTAGGATGATTAGGAAAGAATATGCCACCACTATGTTTACATTGCGCCTCCACTATCGTTTTGCTTTGTATTTAAATAAAAAAAAACATTTAATTCAGTTGTATAACGGTCGCCGCCGCTCCATATTAACAGAGTTACGCGCGATCACGAAAGTGAAAGTAAACGCGAGCGCGCATTCAAACGCGATTTCAATACCCCGCATTTGAAAGCGGCTCCCTGATGAATACAGATATCTCTCAATATGAAAGCTATTTTAGGCTGGGCAGTGTGGTTGTAGCCATCTCTTAGCTCTGTATCAAAGAAAAATTGGTCTTATTTGCACTTTTTTTTAATATTGAGAGAATGTGATTATGGTTGCACTTATTGTAAAGTGTTACCATAAAAATGAATAACAGTTATCTCTTAATCTTATTAAGCACAAACAATAAGGTTTCATTTGTTAACATTAGTTAATGCACTGTGAACTATCATGAACTAACAACGAATGAGTATTTTTTTAACATGAACAAAGATTAATAAATACTGTAGCACATATATTGCTCATTGTTAGTTGTAATGTTAATAAATGAGACCTTATTGTAAAGTGTTACCATTTTTATTTATACTGTTTTTATTATATGATCAGTTTGTGGAAAGGAGTTCAGTTAGGAGGTCAAAAGTTGTAGAAGCTCATAAATCATGTACAGTAAGATCTGAAGAGACTGAAATCATACAGAAGAGAAGCCAATCACTTGAGTCTGTGGTAAAACCTTTTACAGTACTTGAGTATTGTTGTGTTTTAGTGCATATGATAATTCATACTCAGAAAGTAGAACTGAAGTGACATTCATTATAAGATTAGTTAAAACATTTCAAATTCACCTGCAGACTACTTTTTCTAGTCATGTATTTCGCCATCTTGTCTCTTCTCGTGAACTCAATCTCGAGTCTCGTCTCGTGAGATACCTGTCTCATCACACCCCTAATAGTTTATATAGAATTAAGTTAGCATTAGCGGGGTTGTTTGTTTTGCAGCACTGAGCAGTTATTTTACATAACTTTATCATAAAAAAGTACAAAAGCAAGCCACGCCCCCTCCACAAGCCCCTCCCCCATAACCAAATCCAAGCGCTTTCTGACCTCTGATACACTGCAACGTTATTACCACTTTCAAGGCCCAGAAAGGTAGTAAAGACATTGTTAAAATAGTCTACGTGACTACAGTGGTTCAAACTTAATTTTATTAAGCAACGAGAATACTTTTTTTGCTCAGAAAACAAACAAAAATAACGACTTTATTCAACGGTTTCTTCGCGGTTCTACGTCAGAACGCCAACTAAGTATTGGTCGATGCTGTTCACGTGAGCAGCACAACGCATGTGTACGATGCTGACGCAGGAGCCGGCCAATACTGAGCCGGTTTTCTGACATAGAACTTGGAAGCGCTGTATTGTGTCTACAATGTAAACAGCGTAGGAGAAAGACAGGGACTTATTAAATCCTAAAATTTTGAAATTTTTAATCCATTCTTAATCCTTTTTCAATCTATATATGTACTTTATTTCCACTGCAAAATCTTTTGTTTTCCTTCGAATATTTTTAAGTATTTTTTTAATGTACTGTTTTGCAGAAGTCTTGTTGATGCGGTTTATGCTTTGAAAGATGAAGTCCATGAATTAAAAAAGGTAAGATTTTGAGTTACTGTAACCTTTTTTTGGCCTGAACTATAACCTAACTATTCTGATGCCCTGTGTTTGCAAATGTAGGAGAATAAATGGATGAAACAGTGTCTGGAAGAGGAACAGAAGTCCCGTAAGGAGCTGGAGCGTGTGGTCAAGAAGTTGGCCAAGCAAAAGAATGACTGTTCCTGGGAGGATGGAGGTCACTAAAGAACACTCGCCTGTTTCCCCTCGCCATGCGCATGTATGTGTTTCTGTGTCTGTGTTTGTCCTCACAAATGTGTTTTTACATCACATTACACACTGAACATTGCTTTTGGAAAGTCACCATGTTGGGGATTTTCAGCCATTTCTCATCAAATGTTAAGGACAAGATCCGATGAGAATATCGACTCTGTTTTTCTCGCCATATGGAAGAATATCACTGTCTGGTTTCGCTTCACACTCCTGTGACGTGGCATTCTGAGAACGAAACGGCAACTGTTCTAGAAAACCAAGTGAACTACTTACTTAGGAAGTATTAGGCGATTTGGAAAACTTCAGAGAACTGTCGGAGTCCAGTCCTCAACTGTTTATTTTTTTTCTGTTTTTTCCGGTTCACTTAAACACTCCAAGAAGAAACATCACAGAAAAGATGGTGGAATCTGTTGTTTTTGAACTGAACAAATATCTGCCTCACTTTGACTGTTAACTGGTCATGGATAAGAGAAATCCAATGACATTCAGCCCATGAACAGCATTCCGACTCAAGCCGCTATTGCACAAGTGAATATATTCTGTTGATGGCGCTGGAGAAGATATTTGTGGTTGAACATTACAGTACTCCACCATATCCACAAGTATCCACTCTTTTCAGTCCTTTTTCTGCTTTTATAATGTGAAAATGGTTGTGTTGCTTGATGTAGCTTTTAGGTCACAAATGAACAAGATTGCGATTTGTGGTTTGCACCTGATAGACATGAGATGCCCTACTTGCCATCTTGAAATGACTTTGTTTTTTCCTTGTAGTTTGATGGTTTTGAATTAAATTCCTGTAAAATGTAGGTTTAGATTCCAAACGTGTTCCCCAGACAGTCACTCACATCAGCATGGGTGCACAGTATTTCTAAAACAGCCGTTATATAGTACGTAATCATGCTTCTGATAATCGTCACTAGCGTAAAGATATCAGGGATAAAGTTGTCAGAAAAAGTCAAGTTCATAATACTATACTAATACAATACATCATATAATGTGTATATATATCATATATACTTGTATACAGTATAAATATGTATATATCATAGATACTATGGCAAAAAGAACCATATAAACTTTTTTTAATGATCAAAAAATACAGTAGGAAATTTGGTTACACTTTATAATAAGATTTCATTTGTTAACATATTAGTTACAGTAGTCAACATGGACTAAGAATGAACAATACTTCTACAGCATTAATTAATCTTAATGTTAATTTTAACATTTACTAATACATTATTAAAATTCAAAGTTGTATTTCCTAACATTAGTTAATGAACTGTGAACAAACAATGAACGGTAGTATTTTTATTAACGAAGATTAAAAAAGATTAATAAATACTGTAACAAATGTATTGCTCGTGTTCGTTAATTCATTAATGTTAACAAATAAACCTTATTTTAAAGTGTTCCTGGAAATTTCAACCTTCTTTTTTCAGAGACTTGAAACTATTTCATATGTATCTTAAACCAAAAAAAAAAAAAAATCCAGTTTGTTGCGGATTTGGTACCTGGGGCCCTTTTAGGACTTGAAAACCAAGAGTACGTAGAAACATTCGGTACTTTAGGCACTGATATTTGTTCCTCGCTGAGAAACAAATGTAGTTTGAAACTAATTTAATTGATTTTTTTCCCTCCCAGCAAACTGCTCCCTGTCAGCAATTTCACTGGAGGCTGCAGTGCAATAGATTTTCTTACTCATTCCTACTCTGCCATAGTCATGTGTGGCATTCATGGTACAGCTTTTTTTTTTTCTTGAACTCTTGCCAGATTAACGAACAAGTTGAACATCAAATGAATGAGTAATTACATGGCCGGTTACACAAATGACACTGTGTCTGGAGCGCTAAATGAATCTTTCAACGAATCATTGCCGATTATAACCGTGACTAATGCTTTCTATCGCTGTGGATCGGAGGGACGATCTCCATCTTAAGCAGTTTAGAAATGCATGCAAAAAGCTGTAAACATGAGCAAAATTTGTGTGGGGAGGTTTTTTTTTTTTCTTCTTCTTTTTAAACCCACCAGCCGTCACCTCCGGAACATTGCTGTGGCAATTCAATGCAATATGCAACTGGTTTGTTGTTACAATTGCTGTGCATTCATTCTCAAGAGCCAGTTTTTCTCTTGGAAGGAGTATTCTGTATAATATATTCTTCCAATTAGGCAATAAGATGTGCTCTGAGGTGCACAGATATAATTCTGTTACTGTGGTACTGCAAAAATCATGTTTGTGTGCGTGTTTGTTTTCCAGCAATTAACCTTGCATGCCATGTGTTACACATAGCCTTAAATATTATTTTAAAGTGTTAACCCTGATTGTATTGTTGTTGTTGTTGTTGTTATTATTATGAAAATTTTTTAAATATCTGTCTAAAATGATGACATCTGCAGTGGTAAATGTGATTTTCATGTGTGTATTATGTGAAAGAGATTGAAGTGTTCAGTAGGTTATGCGAGTATACATTTGTACCGTGTGCAAACGTGCTATTTGTTAGAGCTGGCTACTGATATCAACGAAAGGAACTTCACTTTGTCCTCCGAATGTCATGAATGTGTCAGGAAAAAATGCACTTTCAGGAGATCATAAACGAGGGTTGAAGAATGTCCACGTCAGTTTCCTCTCTTAAAAGTGCCCATGTCTGCAGAACACAATTTTATTTTTTGCGGAGCTGATCTATGCAATATAAATGCTTGTATATCTATGATTTGGTTTTTTTTCTAGTGCTTGTGTTTTTATTTTGTCTTCATTTCAAAAAGGAATTGTTTTAATAAAAATAACATCATGTTAATGAGCTATGAATTTGATTTTATTTGGAACCTATTTAAACATATGAGGAAATTCCACCTTGTTTCGAAAGGCAGAAAACTATGTGTCATGTGTGATGTAGTTTTGATCTTTCACTATAGGAAAAGGGTAAATGTACAAGCTGGAGTGAGTGTGGTAGGCTGACAACTTCCTGTAAGCAGAGGCTTCAGCGTGGCTCTGAGATAAGCACACGTTTGTCATCTAAAACTCACTGTTTCCATGGAGGAGGGTGGAATGCTATAAAATAGGCACAGCAGTAGTCAGTTCATAGTTGTGTTATCAAATTGAAGTTAAAAACAGAACTGGTAGGCTTTGCACTCCCTTCTATTCATCCTCTTCCTACACATTAGTTTCCAAACTATTATAGGTTAGGGTTTCTCTCAACCTGTATACATAGATGGAAACATTGATTATGTTAAAAAGCTAAACTGGGGGAATTGTGTGATTAATGGAGTTTGAATATATTATTCATAGTTACAACATGTATCCCAATCATATATATATATATATATATATATATATATATATATAATATATATATACAGTACAGTCCAAAAGTTTGGAACCACTAAGATTTTTAATGTTTTTAAAAGAAGTTTCGTCTGCTCACCAAGGCTACATTTATTTAATTAAAAATACAGTAAAAAACAGTAATATTGTGAAATATTATTACAATTTAAAATAACTGTTTTCTATTTGAATATATTTCACAAAGTAATTTATTCCTGTGATGCAAAGCTGAATTTTCAGCATCGTTACTCCAGTCTTCAGTGTCACATGATCCTTCAGAAATCATTCTAATATGCTGATTTGCTGCTCAAGAAACATTTATGATTATTTTCAATGTTGAAAACAGTTGTGTACTTTTTTTTTCAGGATTCCTTGATGAATAGAAAGTTCAAAAGAACAGCATTTATCTGAAATACAAAGCTTCTGTAGCATTATACACTACCGTTCAAAAGTTTGGGGTCAGTAAGAATTTTTATTTTTATTTTTTTTAAAGAAATTAAAGAAATGAATACTTTTATTCAGCAAGGATGCATTAAATCAATCAAAAGTGGCAGTAAAGACATTTATAATGTTACAAAAGATTAGATTTCAGATAAACACTGTTCTTTTGAACTTTCTATTCATCAAATAATCCTGAAAAAAAATATTGTACACAAATATTTTGTATAATTGTACACATTAAATGTTTCTTGAGCAGCAGATCAGCATATTAAGAATGATTTCTGAAGGATCATGTGACACTGAAGACTGGAGTAATGATGCTGAAAATTCAGCTTTGCATCACAGGAATAAATTACTTTGTGAAATATATTCAAATAGAAAACAGTTATTTTAAATTGTAATAATATTTCACAATATTACTGTTTTTTACTGTATTTTTAATTAAATAAATGTAGCCTTGGTGAGCAGACGAAACTTCTTTTAAAAACATTAAAAATCTTAGTGGTTCCAAACTTTTGGACTGTACTGTGTATGTATGTATATGTATGTATATATATATATATATATATATATATATATATATATATATATATATATATATATATATATATATATATATATATATATATATATATATGTGTGTGTGTATATGTATATATATATATATATATATGTGTGTGTATATATATATGTGTGTATATATATATATATATATATATATATATATATATATATATATATATATATATATATATATATTGTTGGTTTAACTCTAAAAAGAAAAAAGTAAGTTACCTGGTTGCCTTAAAATTGAGTTCATTGAAATTAAAAATTTGAGTTAATACAATAAAGGAGATTGGTTTAATAAATAGAAACTCAAAATATTATGTTATCTGAACCACATTAATTATCTAAGTTGATTTGACAAAAGAAAAAAGTTGTGTTAACAATTCATGAAAATATTTTTTTTTTTTACAGTACAGAAAAAAAAGTTGTCTGTTGCCTAAATTTAAAATAAATACTAGGTAAAGAATCGAACATCAAGTGTAATCTTGCCAAGCATGTAGCTAAATAAATATCTTTATTATTAATTCAATAGTTTATTATTATTGTTGTTATAAAAAAAGAAGAGCAAATAGTAAAAAGAGAAACTAAATAAGCAATAAATAATTTCATACAAACACTGCCACTAGTGGTTTGAAAACATTCATGGTATTCTTATAAAATTCTATTTGCAATGAACATAGATAAAAGGAAATTCCAGAATGTTTCCATATTCAGAAAGACTTTTGTGATTTCCTTGTTTGTCCTGAACTTGGATTGTGGATTGACGTCAAAGAGAAGAGCATGCAATGACTTTCCCTGGAGATGAAATCTTTTGAGATGCCACATACTTCACTGTATAATTATCCATTTAATTATAGTGCCTTGATCCAGCCAATCCCCTGACAGTCTCATATCATCCTTCTCCCCCTTGACCGGTTCAGGTCCAGAGTGTTCTTTACCGTAATTTAAATAATCCAAAGCTGCAGGAGTCCCTGTTCACCAAAGATGTGTTTGTTACTGCGACATAGAGCTGTTGGTCTTTCTGTAGTCGAAAAACCCCCACCAGGGAGGCTGTACACAAATTTGGTTTGCTTGGATTCAAGCTGCAAAAAGACTTGAGTAGCTCCTTGTCTTTCTCTTTCTTGGGTTCTGGGCTCCTTACGGCTTGCATTAATGCATTTTTTGCATGTTTGGAGAAGGTGACTTGGGAATAGATGAAATAGATTCCAGGATTGTGAATGGTCAACATGTTCCTTTTGCTGTTAAGCCCGACGTCCTGTAGCAGTGAATCATCTCGATCCCAAAGAAGATAGTTTGACCTTAGGAACTCTGAATTCGTATCTGTTGGTGTTAAAACAAAGAAAATTCCATTATCGTCCCGTTCACTTGTCTTAAACGCTAAATTCATGTTTTGATTTAATAGAAACTGAATTATTCTTGAATATATATTGTATAATAGACAGTAAAGGTGATGTGTGTTCTTATATTTAGGGCCCAAGCCACTAAGGAGCAGGGCCCTATTGATCCCCTAAGGATTATTATTTATTTTTATTATATATAGGAAGTCAGCTATTATGGGTTGTTTGCTCTGGAATTGTATATACTCCTCCTAGGCGATTAATCCAATCAACACCAAACTCGGTCAGCATGAAGTCAAGACAATGATGATGTAAAATTGCAGCAGATTTTTGATATCTCGAACGGTTTGGCCTTCACGAGGCAACAAAGTTATGGCGAGAAAAGGGAATCAGGAAGCGTGTTATTACTTCTGCATACATTGATTTTTATGAACTTCAGCTGTGTGTTTGTTGTAGGAGTCCAATCACATGGATGTGACTATTGTGAGTCAAAGTTATAGCGCCACCAACTGGCAGCAGGAAGATGAGATCACCCTCTTATTTTTACCCAATTTGCTTTAAACTTCATTAGAATAATGTTGAACTAATTGAACTATGACACTATATCACTATTTGGACAGGACCACATTTCTAAATTACACTTGAGTTATAATTCTTATTACCCGTCAACTGTGATTTCACTGTGATTTTATAAAAGTGGCTGTTTATAACAAACTTGTATAAGTGAGCAGTAAAATCTAGACACATACCTTACTTTTACCCAAGTATATTAAGTATACTAAGTTTTTATTTGGCTCTATTAATTTTATATTATTTTTATTTTTACACCAAATACTACCCATACTGAAATTAAATGAAAGCATGATTGTGGTGCATAAAATTATTGCGTAAACAACAGCTCAGGGAGGTCAAAAAACACATGGAGAAGTGTTAGGATAATACAACATCAGCAATCACAGACATTCACATTACATTGGATTAGATTTCTCAGAGTACTGTTGAGTTTGCGCAAATAACAGTAGGTAGTTTTTATAGTGGTTGTCTGAGAAAAACGCAAACAAGGCAGATTAGGATGGTATTGTGCACTCATTTGAAATTGACTTATGCGTTCTATGACATGAATTTCATCTACATTTAAATTAACTCATGGGTTTGGCTGTTGTGGTTTTGATCCTATGGGCACCAGCTGCTGCAGAAAATATGGTGTGAATTTGACATAGACCTTTTATGTTTAACCGTTTTAAATGCCCGTTGCCCGCCATGCACGGTTACCCTGAAGCCACAGGGTTGGCAGTGCCACTGGGCTTGAGCCGTCATCGCTGCTTGCAGCTATATTCACCTTTATGTGGGCTCAGAAGAACCATGTGTGCAGCCGGTCCATTGAAAGACGTCCCTCCAGTTAACCTAGACACTACAGGATAATTACACAATTACGATAAGTTTTTAAGAAATACATAAAAATAGCATATAACAATTAGAATGACACCAAATTGCTTGCTAAATATTAGAAGCAAACCTTTTTATTTAGTGAAAAAGAATATACTAGGGTTTTTTTCATAGTACAAATATTAAAGTTCAATAGTCAATATTTAAAAATCTGTTGTGCAGTGCTTCTTACCTTTTTCGTTTGCTTGCGAAACCTTTGGGATGAAGAAAAAGTATGTTATTGTTACATACAAAGTAATGATACTTTTGTTGTGCAAAATATGTTATGATTCACATAATCTTGGATTATCGAAAAGCATGACTTAAGTGTATACCTTTGCCATGACATCTTTATATTTTTGCATCAGTTGGCTACATTCTGCCACTGAGTCTTCTCCCAATTTGTCATTCACACAGTCCTCTAGTCTCAGTATATTTTCTTGATAACTCCCCCGGAGCTCCTGCTGATGAAGGAAAAGCCATTTATAAATAACACAAGACATATATTCCAATGTTGACTGCTTTAAAGACAAACCTTTTTTCCACCTGAATTCTTAAAGAATTTTTTGGTAAATATGAATGGCACCAAAAAGAAACATCTTATCACAGTGCTATAAAGCACATTAAAAGCACTGTGTGAATAATACAATGATTTCATGGGGTTGACAATGTTAACAATGGTTTTATATTTGTGATATGTACATTTAGGTTAATAATATAAAAACATATAATTACAGTACGTTTGTTTATCGATATACCGCCCTAAATTGATTGCAGCGGAATGTGCTCAATTGTACTGTTGCTATTGTTACCTCCTTTGGTGATCATGACTTCTGTTCGTGTATCCATTTGGTGAAATTTGCGCTCTAACTTGTACAGTAACCTTATCATTACTGAAACGTATGAAAACCTTATTTAAACCTGCTTGAATGGAAAAAAAACTAATATTTTTACTCTTGTACCTCAACTTTTGTTTTGACTACCTTCTGTATTTATAGATTTTAAAATCTTTTTGCTGATGTTTAAAACTAGTTTGACCCTTACAGTTGGAGTTTCAATTCAATTTAGTTCTGATTATGGTGTAATAATTGCTGAGGTTTACTATAATAATGCAAATTGTTATTGAGTCACTCCTTTGGCATATAACTCATACAATGAGATTGCATAATTTGTTGAGTAATTTGGGTTTAGCTTCCTCATGACACAGAAATGCTGGTTTTTGTTGCCTTTGTTTCTTTGATGCTCAGTATGCACAATGCCTTGCTCATAAAACCACACAACCCAGGAAATACACCCTAGAGAACAGGCCTCTTAGTCTTATCTCTTTCTGTTGATTCTGAGAAAAAAGAATCAAGATTTCATCTCTGTGTTTCTCATGGCTGTACATAATTAGCACATCATTACAGGCTTCAAAATATGTTTCTGTTAATTAGTTTAGTACCATTCGTTTCCTTTTTTCTCTCGATTGAATGAGCTAACATTTCAAAATGCATTTGTAAACTTGACGCAGAGACACCTTGTTAATTGTCTCTAAAATAAATGAGCTTAAATCCCTAAATTTAAAGTAATAAAGCTGATGTGGAAGGCCACTTTTACATCTCTTCTAACACAAAACGCATTATCACACATACTGAAAAAAAAGACTATTGAGATATGAAGTATATTGATGATAAAATCTTCTACACTGAAAAAAAAAAAAAAAAAAAAAAAAAAAAAAAAAATTGTGTAGAATTTACTTTGAAACATTTTTCACTCAGAAATTGCTGGTGAATTTATAAATAATAATTCCAAAAAATGCAAGTCAAAAAATTTTGAAAGTGTGAAAAACTAATTTCTTGCAAAACATTTTTAAAAGTCTGTTAACTAATTAAATGTTGCAATTAATTAATTTCTTCCTCCCATGTAACCTGTAGTAAATACACGTGTGAGAGCCAAGAGTCACCAAGAGAAGAGCAGTTCATACCACGTTGAGTTTCTGGAACAGGTAGAGGAAGCCTCCGAAGGTCAGTATCATTAACAGCAGCAGCATCACTGACAAAAACTTGACCATAGGTGTATTTCCCGGTGGCTGGGGTTTGCTGTATCCTGCCCGTGGAGGTACCGGAGGGGGATTGTAGCTAGAGTGAAAGGTGTTTATCATGATGAAGAGAGGACGAGTTAACGAGAAGAGATGTGTACTCCAGTGGCACCCATGCAGTTCTGAAGAGCTGCTCTGAACGTAACTGAGTTCATTTGCATGACTTCCTGATAGATGTCACTTTTGCATGGAAACTAGATGCTGAGACTAACGGCGTATGTTGTATGCAATTTTGTGTAAATAAGAAAAGCTAGATTCCATGAGGTCACAGGTCATCGTCTTTGCAGATTCAACATTCTGACTTCGGCCTAACAGATTTTTGTCAATGAATATTTGTAAAGAAATGTTCTTTTTCTTTTTTTTTTTTTTTTTTTTTTTTTTTTTTTAAATAAATTGATATTAAAACTTGAGCCACAAATTGTACAGTTTGCATTCACTTTTAACTAAATGATTTTAACCAAACGAGTTATTTTTAGTGAATGTATGAAGTCAGTTCTCAAGTGTGGGAGAGTAACCGTATAGGTGTCGTGCAACACAAGTGTCTAAATGCTTCTCGTCTTTAAAGTCGAATGCAATGTTATTTTGAGGGCCTTCTGTTTGTCCCAACCACAGGAAATAAAGTCACATGTTGTTTGTATATATCTACCCGACACAACACCTCTTTCAAAAAAATCTGACCACAGTGAAGAAGAGATGCGCTAAATAACACAAAACAGAGAGTCTGTGCAGCTGCGAATACAAACACAGAAGAAACGCATATGAAACCTGGTATTCGTGAGCCATAACATTTCTTCATAGATGATCAAGGTCGATAAGATACTAGTTTACCACATCTATAAAAGATCCTCGAAAATACATGAAAGACATGTTCTTTGTTTTTGTAAGCTACTAAATTTTGACCTCATTTTAACCACTAAGTGGTCGTCTCTGCTATATATTCTCATAACTGCATTTGTTCTTCCTTTACGTCCAATAAATAAGCATCTATAGACAGGCCTATGTGTGTATGCATTTCAGTTAAATATTTTCTTGTTTAATTTTTAGACCTTCAATGCCACTATGTTTCATAAGCCATCCTCTACATCAAAACAAAAACAGTGTTTATCATTTAAATATTGCTGTGGAGACTGTCTACAACAGAAACTGCTGATTATTTAGTATTGCTAAAATTTTTGCAAAGAAAAAAAAGTAACAAACTAACCTCAGTTCCACTCCCACTGACTTTTCTTCAGTCCCTAGCTCTGCCAGGGCTCACATTTTCCAGAGTCATCAGTATAATTTTAAATGTGTGGTTTATAAATTAGGAAATGATCTTCACCCACAAAAGACATGAAAGGATACAACTAGGACCAGTAAGCGGATCTTTGACCTTTATTAACAGAAACATTAGAAGTATATGCAACGTGTTTTCTGCGTGGATGTGGGTGGAAGTGCATATGGGTGATCCTTTCCACATTTCAGTGCTTTGAATATGCAGTTCTCATGAGTAATGTGCAGGTCATATACAATGAATGATATTGGCACTTATCGATTATTGTATCACAAACAAAAGATACACAAGGCATGATAAAACTTTATGTAAAATCTAGATCTACTTTTAGAAACCCCTTAAAAATCAAGGCTGTATGATTTATAGTACGGTATAGTAAATACTGTATGAAACATTAGTTGAATTTACAAGTATTGCAAGTATAGTGCAATTACTGTATAATCATGATGCTTTTGCTTTATGTGATTTTCACTATATAGGATGTCTGAGGAAATTTAGGAACATATTTACTATTGATACTGTGAAACTATTTAATACAAATAATTTAAATCAAATACTTTATGTGGGAAATGAATAAACTAAACTTAGACATATAAATATCTCAGTTGAATCAACTTACTTATACTTCAATATTCAATATATAACTTTTTTTTTAACATGATAAGCATCGGCAGCTCAAAAATGTTGCTGTTTACATCCATAACACTCCTACAATTGCTTCTTTTTTTATTAAAGCAACTAGAATGCATGTTAGACTCAACCCGAACACACGCTCAACACTTCACCACAATGGTGGAATCTCTTTCAAATACAAACATAATAGAACAAAAATGATGAACAGAGTTTATTCTGGTATCTATAAACTTTTTGATCGAGCTACTTGATGCATGTTCTTTCAAAATAAAAACATAAAGTTAAGCCAAGGAGTAACCGATTTAACATTAACCGATCGTGTTTCAACAAGAAACCTAATACACTGGTGTTAAATCAAAATGAATTGTTTAAATAAAGTGAACAGCATCAAATAAACATTTTTTTTTCTTCTTTTTTGACAGCGTAGCATTGGTATTATAATAATATTCATGATACAGTGAACATTAGTGTAGCTACACTAATATGCAATAATACATTAAAAGCTCAAAAATCATTCCACGGTGAAAGAATTCAACACATATATTGCAGACTTTGTGTTCTCTGCTTCTTTTTCCAGGTACATTGTGATGCACATGACTCAGTGTGTGTTCTGTGTGTGATGGTGAAAAGGAGAGAGACTGTGGGCCTATGGAACTGACTATGCAAATGGCACATATTCTAATTTTCACACTTTCTAAAAAAATCTGCATATGATGCAAGACTGAAGTCCCAAAATACTGCAACTATTGCAGCAACACAACTGTGATTTGACATGACTCACAATTATATACATCTTATACTGTTTTGTGAAAAAGCAGATTACTTGATATGATAATGGAGATATCAATGAAGCACAGGAAATTCACAAATATAACACATAGTCTTAAAAAATATTGTGCTACAGTACATATACAGGAACTATCTATCTAGAGATTAAATAATGTACCACAAACAAAGACCAATAATTTCTGCATTATTGGAAAATCTTTCGAGCAGCACATGGATTTTGACCGAACTTTTCACAGTATGTGCATAAGCATGTGTTCATGGGAACAGACTCATTCTCCACCTCACTTCGGTATGACAGTGGCTCCTGCTGTTGGCAACAGGAGTCATTACACTACATACAGCACTGACACTTACACTAGCTGCTGCACTGCCCCATTTGCAATGTATTGCCTTCATTCAAAAGCTCTTTATATAATCAGCATTTGTGTACAATCAGTGTATATTAAAAAAAAATTCTTATGTTCTTGAGTATTAATTAAACTGACATTAAAGGTGCCCTAGATTCAAAAATTGAATTTACCTCGGCATAGTTAAATAACAAGAGTTCAGTACATGGAAATGACATACAGTGAGTCTCAAACTCCTTTGTTTCCTCCTTATACAAATCTCATTTGTTTAAAAGACCTCCGAAGAACAAGTGAATCTCAACATAACACCGACTGTTACGTAACAGTCGGGGTGTACGCCCCCAATATTTGCATATGCCAGCCCATGTTCAAGGCATTAGACAAGGGCAGAACTTCTGGATGTGCACAGCTGAATCATCAGACTAGGTAAGCAAGCAAGGACAATAGCAAAAAATGGCAGATGGAGCAATAATAACGTCTCGGTTACAAAGGTAACCCTCGTTCCCTGAAGGAGGGAACGGAGACGTACGTCGGACAGACCGACGAATAGGAATCTCGCTAGAGAGGCCAATCTACTTCGAGTGTAACTAAAACGAGCCAATGCACATTGGCATGCAATCATATGCATCAGCTGCTCACCTCGCAGCACGGGTATATAATGAGCAGCAGGTGCGTTGCATCTTCAGGTTTTCGCTGAGGAGCCGAACCGGATAGGCAGCAGCATCAGCGGGGTACAGCGACTGTGGCGACGGGACGTACGTCTCCGTTCCCTCCTTCAGGAAACGAGGGTTACCTTTGTAACCGAGACGTTCCCATTCAGTCGGTCACGTTCGACGTACGTCGGACAGACCGACGAATAGGAATCCCTACCAAAGCGCCACAGGAGCTGCCCCCTTCCAGCGCTCTGTTGTAAGCCACCTGAACCCCCTTGCCTGAGGATGGTGGGACAGGGCTAACACAGAGAGAGTCGATCACTGCTGTTCCCCAAAACCCATTCAGTGAGACTATTGGATAACGCTGGGAAAGCGTACCCTTTCGCTGGGAAAGGAACGCTGCGGAAGCCACATCCTTCCCCGAAGGAGTTATGTGGAGAAGTACATATGGACTAACCCTGTAGGGCTGTGCTACATATGGAAGAGCTGGGGTGACTCCAACCCGATGAAGGGTAGGTTCTCCCAGAGGGAAAGACACGGGCTTCGTTTAGGAGCAACCGTGGAACCAACCATATGGGATCCCCGTAGGGTCACACATATGGAACCCAGCCTAAACCCGGTTCTCAAGGATACAACGGAGTATAGGCCTGGCGCCAGACGCTCCGCCACGTCGGCTGCCGAAGGGATATCGGAGGACTCGACAGGGTCTGCCTTGTAGGGACTCTCTGGAGAAAGAAGCGCATGTAGCGCAGCAAGCCGACACTAAGCCGGGGCCTCTCCGTGCCTCTGACCTGTGGCGAGAACACGGGAGGAGACCGGCTCGACACGAAGGCTATAGTATCTAGCGAACGTGTAGGTGTCGCCCAGCCCGCAGCTCTACAAATGTCTGTCAGCGAGGCACCACGAGCCAGCGCCCAGGAGGATGCGACACCTCTCGTGGAGTGAGCATGCAACCTGAGCGGGCAGGGCACGCCCTGAGCTTGGTAAGCCAGGGCGATGGCATCCACTATCCAGTGGGCCATCCTCTGCTTGGAGACAGCCTTTCCCTTCTGCTGGCCTCCATAACAGACAAGAGCTGGTCTGAGGTCCTGAGGCTTTGGGTTCTGTCTTTGTACTGTCGCAAAGCGCGAACTGGACAGAGCAAAGCCAGGGCTGGGTCTGCCTCCTCCGAGGGCAGCGCTTGCAGGCTCACCACCTGGTCCCTGAAGGGAGTGGTAGGAACCTTGGGCACATAGCCAGGCCGGGGTCTTAGTACCACGTGGCTATCACCCGGCCCGAACTCCAGGCACGATACGTCGACCGAAAATGACTGCAGGTCCCCTACCCTCTTGATGGAGGCCAATGCAACCAGCAGCAAAGTCTTCATAGACAGAATCTTTAAGTCTGCCGATTGCAAAGGCTCAAAGGGAGCAATCTGAAGTGCTCTTAGCACCAGAGTGAGGTCCCAAGAGGGTATGGAGGGGGGACAAGGAGGATTTAACCGTCTCGCCCCCCTAAGGAACCTGACGACCAGGTCGTGCTGACCAACAGATTTGCCATCTATGTGGTCGTGGTAAGCGGAGATAGCAGCAGTATGGACTTTGAGGGTGGAGGGGGACAGCCTACGCTCCAACCCTTGCTGCAAGAAGGAAAGCACGACTCCGATCGAGCATCCTCGGGGGTCTTCTCGGCGAGAAGAGCACCACTCGACGAACAGGTTCCACTTCGAGGCGTAAGCACGTCTCGTAGACAGTGCAAGTGCCGAAGTGATGGTGTTAAGTACCTCAGGGGGTAAGTCACCTAGAACCTCCGCGTCCCGTCCAGGGACCAGACATGGAGTTTCCTGGACTGGACGCGGGTGCCAAAGAGTGCCCCGTCTCTGAGAAGAAGGTCCCTCCTCAGAGGAATGGGCCAGGGAGGGCTGTCGCAAGGAGTGAAAGTTCTGGGAACCAGGTCCGGTTGGGCCAGTAAGGCGCAACTAACAGGACCTCCTCCTCATCCTCCCTGACTTTGCACAGGGTCTGTGCAAGTAGGCTCACTGAGGGAAACGCATATTTGCGAAGGCCCCGGGGCCAGCTGAGTGCCAGTGCGTCTGTCCCGAGTGTTCCCTCGGACAGGGGGTAAAACAACTGGCAGTGGGAGGTTTCCGGTGAGGCAAACAGGTCTACCTGAGCCTCTCCAAACTCTCTCCAGATCAGCTGGACCACCTGGGGGTGGAGTCGTCACTCTCCTGGCAGCTCAGCTCGTGATAGCTCGTCGGCCACATGGCTGAGCACACCAGGGACAAGAATGGCATGAAGCGACCTCAGACGCTTCTGACTCTAGAGGAGGAGATGGCGGGCGAGTTGCGACATGCGACGGGAGCGTAGACCACCTTGATGGTTGATGTACGCAACGGTCGCAGTGTTGTCTGTACGGACCAATACATGCTTGCCCCGTAGCGGCCCTTTGAGGCGGCTCAGAGCAAGACGTACTGCTAGCAACTCGAGGCAATTGATGTGCCAATGCAGATGGGGTCCCGTCCAAACCCCTGACACTGCATGCCCATTGTACGTGGCACCCCAGCCGGTGGCAGGAGCATCTGTGAATACCACAGCATGCCGGGACACTTGTTCTAGGGGCACTCCTGCCCAGAGAAACAAAGGGTCCGACCACGGACTGAAGGCTTGGCGGCACTCCTGAGTGATTAGCACCCGGAACGTGCCGCGTTGCCACGCCCATCTCGGGACTCGGCCGTGAAGCCAGTGTTGAAGCAGTCTCATATGAAGCAGACCAAGCGGGGTTACTGCCGCCGCGGCCGCCATATGCCCCAGGAGCCTCTGAAAGAATTTCAGTGGGACCGCTGTCCTGCCATTGAACGTATTCAGGCAGTTCAACACCGACTGAGCACGTTCCTCTGTGAGGCGTGCTATCTGTTCGACCGAATCCAGCTCCATACCGAGAAAAGAGATCCTCTGCACAGGGGAGAGTTTGCTCTTTTCCCAGTTGACCTGAAGACCCAACTGGCTGAGGTGTCTGAGCACCAAATCCTTGTGTTCGCACAACTAACCCCGGGACTGAGCTAGAATGAGCCAGTCGTCGAGGGAGTTGAGAATGCGAACACCCTGTTCTCTCATGGGAACAAGGGCTCCCCCTACGACTTTCGTAAAGACGCGGGGAGACAGGGCCAGCCCGAAGGGTAGGGCTCTGTACTGATATGCTCGACCTTCGAACGCAAAGCGCAGGAATGGCCTGTGTCGCGGAAGAAACGAAACATGGAAGTACGCGTCCTTCAGGTCGATCGCTGCAAACCAATCTCGGGGACAGATGCACTCAAAAATGCGCTTCTGCGTCAGCATTTTGAACGGTAGCTTGTACAGGCTCCGATTCAAAACTCGCAGGTCCAAGATCGGTCGTAACCCACCGCTCTTTTTGGGTACAATGAAGTAGGGACTGTAGAACCCTGACCTCATATCGGCTGGAGGGGCCGGCTCCATCGCGTCCTCCGCCAGTAGGACTGCGATCTCCGCACGCAAGACAGGGGCAACGACATCTTTCACTGTAGTGAAGAGGACGTCCCTGAACTTGGGGGGGATGCCGGGCGAACTGAATCGCATAGCCGAGCCTGATGGTCCGAATGAGCCAGCGAGACGGACTGGGGAGGGCTAACCAGGCTCGCAGAGACCGTACAAGCGGGACCAAAGAGACCACCGGCGTACCCGCAGCGGGGCAGCGAGGTGGAACACAGGGACGCGGCTCGGGGGGCTCTCTTTGTGAGGCGACCCGAAGCGGCGTCACAGTGTGCTAGGCAACACTTACCTGGTTCCACGGATGGACAGAGGGAGCAGTCGAGGCTTTGGCTGCCCGCTGCTCGCTGCTGTCCGCTGGCGACAGAAGAGGGGGATGAGAGTGGTGAGGTTTTTCTCCTCCCACTGCTCTCCAAACCCTCTTCAGACCTGGAAATGGAGGAACTGCTCTTTTAATTTTGGGTACCACTGCCTCTTGGGTCAGTGGCGGAACAGAAACAAACCCAATAAAAGGATTTACCACCCGGCCCTCCTCCAGGGGTGGAAGAGCAGCCCCACCCATCTCTGGGTCGCCCGTCTCAGGGGTGATTCTCACCAACCACTTAAACAGCTGCAGAGACGGGAGGCGTCATCTCCCCGCAATGGACACAGCAGAGCCTGCTGGGCCAGAGTTTCTTGCAGGGGACGACACCCTTGGCGACGAGCAGACCGAGGGGCGGCCCAAGAGGAACTCAATGGTTTGTCATGGGAAGCTCCCCGATCCGCTACTAACTGAGGAGAACCGCTGGGCTCAGTCCTCGACAGTGTCACCGAAAAGGCCACCTCGTAAGATGGGAGCACTGAGAAAGCATTTAGCTTGACAACCTCTCGCACCTCACAAGGTAAGCCAGGGGGCACTTCTGGACCACTGAGGTGGACATCGTCTGGCTGAGGGCCTGCGCCATGACTTTGATCACGGTTAGTCAACAAGCGCAGCTCAACCCCAGCACAGAACTACCCTCATGCAAAAAGAGTGCCTTGGCCTCACATGCAGGGTGGGTGTGGTCTGTGTACAGCCACCCCAACCAAGAGGGTAGTGAGAGAGGAAAAACTTATGCAGATTTTGGCACTTTTGGCATTCCATATTTATGGCACCAACATACCCCCATACTGCCAAGTTTTCCATGCACATCTGGAAGACCCAGGAAAGCATGGCTGTAAACTCCGAATCTGAGTCAGCATAAGCACACACCATTACAGTGGGCAGCGTCACCCTCATTTCCAGAGCATAACAGCACTCTCTCCGATGCTGCAATCGACGTCTGTCCCTCAGCTGGAGCTCTGAATGAAATGCTAGGTTCCCCTATGAGAAGGACCAGCAATCCACTCCAGAAACTGCACAGCTTGCAATGCGCTAGAGAGGGAGGGGCCCTAGGGGGTTGGTTCCCCGAAGGAACCCCTCAACCTCATGTCACCCAAGCCATATCAGCAAAGTAGACCTCTTCTGGTGCACCAGAGAGGGCGCTACAATGGAGATTATGCAAGGGAACCGCGCATCTAGAGCGCCGAGCGAGCGCTGGGTTGCCGTGACAACCCGCGCTGCAGCCCGGCAGCTCGACGGCACACGACACGCAGAGGAGCGAGAGGTTTGCTCTCGCTGATCTCCACGGTCTTCCCAGAGTGTCGGGCAGACCCGCGGCTGTGCTTTTACACACAAGCGGCAGCTGGCCAACAACAGAGGGGACTCAAGCTTCCCGGAGAAAGAAGAGTCACGACCGGCATGTCAACGTGATCATGTTCTCATATGAAAACATGAAACACCCACGAACATCATTTCAACACGCGCCCAGACATGTGAAACAGTGATCGTGGCCGTCAGTGAGGACAGGAACGACCGCATCCAGAAACACAAGTAGGATGTCATCTTTAAAAAGACGCGAATCTACTTGTGTAAGCTCTTTCAGGGACTTTACTCTTTTAAAAGTGCTGAAGCACGCAGGGGAACGGCCGCCGCAACACAGACAGGGATTGTGTGCAGCCTGTCGTGTGCTCTCTCTCTCTCTTTAAAGGTACTCACTCTTACCAGCCGTAAAAACGGCTTTTCAGCGCTCAAAAGCGCACCGTACCGGCCGTGAGAACAGCCTTCCGACGCTGTCAAAACAGCTATTTGCTCAAAAACGGCAAACGAAACAAAAACAGAAAAAGAGAGGACTTCAACCCCGCTGCTGTGCTGTTCGCCTGCACTCGGAAAAAAAAGAGAAGTTCAACCAAAAAGCTTGACTCGTCTTCTAGCAGACACTCGCTTGCAGAGAACAGGAACAAACACCGTTCGGCTCCGAAGCGAAAAGCTGAAGATGCAACGCACCTGCTGCTCATTATATACCCGCGCTGCGAGGCGAGCAGCTGATGCATATGATTGCATGCCAATGTGCATTGGCTCGTTTTAGTTACACTCAAAGTAGATTGGCCTCTCTAGCGAGATTCCTATTCGTCGGTCTGTCCGACGTACGTCGAACCTGACCGACTGAATGGGAACTGACATGATTCATGATAACATGATATTTTTAGTGATATTTGTAAATTGTCTTTTCTAAATGTTTCGTTAGCATTTTGCTAATGTACTGTTAAATGTGGTTAAAGTTACCATCGTTTCTTACTGTATTCACGGAGACAAGAGAGCCGTCGCTATTTTCATTTTTAAACACTTGCAGTCTGTATAATGCATAAACACAACTTCATTCTTTATAAATCTCTCCAACAGTGTAGCATTAGCCGTTAGCCACGGAGCATAGCCTCAAACTCATTCAGAGTCAATGTAAACATCAAAATAAACACTGTACTTACGCGATTAGACATGCTGCATGACGAACACTTTGTAAAGATCCATTTTGAGGGTTATATTAGCTGTTTGAACTTTTTTTATGTTGTTTAAGGCAAGCGCGAGCTCTGGGGGCGTGGAGCGCCAGATTTAAAGGGCCACACACCCTGAATCGGCTCATTTCTAATTATGCCCCAAAATAGGCAGAAAATAAAAAAATGTATTAAAAAAAATCTATGGGGTATTTTGAGCTGAAACTTCACAGACACATTCAGGGGACACCTTAGACTTATATTACATCTTTTAAAAAAAAAGTTCTAGGGCACCTTTAACTTCAAGCATAGAGTACTTTCAATGCATGGAGCTCATTAAAAAACAAGCACACAAAGAAATAAATGTGAATCTGGTTTGGTTCTACTCAGGGATTCTGATGTACTGGTCCCATGAAACCATCATCACACTGTCAGCTTTCCATCCTGGCACATTATGAACGCTGACCTGTACAGAGCATGAGAAGTCCTTGAGAGTGTCAGGGTGTGTAGTGAACCACCAAGGACAGAGTATGCTGCTCTTTATTCTGGGGGCCCTTGATGTTACGATGCAATGAGGGCCCATCACAGGGCCTGAGAGCATGAGGATCTTCTTTGCTGCTGTGCTGAGGGTTCTGACCGTGAATAGATGGTTCTTCTTGACATTTCAGAAATGCTAAGAAACACCTGTAGAACTGAGAGAGAAATGAATGAGATAGTATAGATCAGGGGTGGTGAACTCCGGTCCTGGAGAGCCTTAGTCCTGCAGAGTTTAGCTCCAACCCTGATAACAACTCACCTGCCTGTAGCTTTCTAGCAACTCCTCAGACCCTGATTAGCTTGTTCAGGTGTGTTCGACTAGGGTTGGAGGTGAACTCTGGAGGACTGTGGCTCTCTAGGACTGACGTTTGCAATCCCTGGTACAGGCCTATCTTCATTTCATTTCACTACTATGCACATTTTAGGGGTAGATAATGTACAAAGTTGTCATTTTCAGTTTACTGCCCTAGTGACAAGCTGAAAGTATACTTCCCTCGCTGTGTTCTGCTCTGGCTTATGGACAGTAGATGGAGTGGAGCATGGAAAATGAAGTAGCTTTAAAGGTACTTTTTTTTTTTTTTTAATTCTAACACTGCACAGATACACTAAAATATAAAAATATATGTAATTATATACCTAAATATTAGATCTGACAGTTCAATTGTTCAATTATTAAAGGATTAGTTCACTTCTGAATGAAAATGTCCTGATAATTTACTTACCCCCATGTCATCCAAGATGTTCATGTCTTTCTTTCTTCAGTCGAAAAGAAATTAAGGTTTTTGAGGAAAACATTCCAGGATTTTTCTCCATATGTGGACTTCAGTGGGGTACAACAGGTTGAAGGTCCAAATTGCAGTTTCAGTGCAGCTTCAAAGGGCTCTACACGATCCCAGCCGAGGAATAAGTATCTTGTCTAGCAAAATGATTTTCTAAAAAAATAAAATCAAAATATATACTTTTTAAGCACAAATGCTCGTCTTGCACTGCTCTACGATCCGCCACGCATGACGTAATTATGTTACAAAGGTGGAAGGCAGAAGTACAGATTTAGTGTCTACAAAGCGAACATGCAAGTCAAACACCCTTTACAAAAAAAAAAAAAAAAATGGAAATCAACGAAATTGGACAACTTTGAAGTTGGAAGAGAAAATGAGAGTTTTTCGCCTCACCATGGTACTTCTGCCTACGTCATGCGTGACCTTTCTGGTGGATCACAGAGCTTGTGCAAGACGAGCATTTGTGGTTAAAACTATATACATTTATATTTTTTTTTTTAGAAAATTACCAATCGTTTCACTAGATAAGACCCTTATTCCTCGTCTGGGATCGCGTAGAGCACTTTGAAGCTGCACTGAAACTGCAATTTGTACCTTCAACCCATTGAACCCTGTTGAAGTCCACTATACAGTATGGAGAAAAATCCTGGAATGTTTCCTCAAAAACCCTAAATTTTTTTTCGACTGAAGAAAGAAAGACATGAACATCTTTGATGACATGAGGGTGAGTAAATTATCAGGAAATGTTAATTTAATTTAATTATGTGATGCATTGTAATGCATTATAAATTATGTGATGCCGAAAAGATTTTGGCCAATTATTTTCAAAAATATGCATCTCCAACATCAGCCCCTATTATTCAATCAAAAATGTCTACACTTGAAATAGATGGTCATTATGGTATTTGTCAGGATATAGTGAGTTTTTACAACTGAAAATAGGTAAATATTTGTATTTTAGATTAAAAAAAATCAATGCAGTTGGTGTTATTGTAGTTTTATATTCAATTATTAAATTCCATAATCAATGCTTTTAATTTTTATTGTCAAATCAAAGCACTCAGAAGTTTTAACACCCCTACTAAAAATTCAGAATGCGATCCCTCTGTGGACTCACCTGGTTGTTGAAAAGCACATAGATTACCGGGTTGACCACAGTGCTGCTCTTGGCCAGGACTGATGGCACCACACTGGTTACGGGAGTGATCAGTCCCCTCCTGCCAAATGCGGCCAGCAGGGCTACCACCCCATAGGGCATCCAGCACAGCAGATAGCAGGATACCATGGTGACAACCATTAGAAGAATGTGGTTCTCTCTCCTCTGTGCGGTCAGCAGGTTGATTTTAGTTACCTGAGCCAAAAAAGAAACACTTAAAATTACAGAAGTTGCGATAGTCTTTTCTTCCCCACTGTGACATATATCCGATTGAAACGGCTTCTCCAACAAGTGAAAATGTAAGGCAGGACTTGATTTTGTCCAACAGGAATTGATTCGATTGTTGTTGTTTGCTATTGCTGTGATGTCATGTGAGTTACAAGTTGCCCCGCCCTCGAGCCACTAAACACGTCATCAGAGAAGATATGTCGCTGCAAGAGGGAAGGTTATTTAGATTAAAGGTGCTAAAGGGGATGTTTTGTTTTATACATTTTTGCAATATTACTTGAAACTGTCTTTCCTAACTGATAAAAGACTATTTATTAGGTGCACTGAAAGTAATAATATTAATATACATCATCTGTGCACGAGGTAGGGCCTTAAAAACATCAGCCAATCGTTTACGCGATCATCGGGTAAACGATTGGCCCTCTGGCTTGTCAATCACTGCCATGACGTTCCTTGTGAGAGACATGAGCGGCTGCACGCTCCAGTAACTTTCCACACTCCACAGGCGCCGCATGCAATGTTTTTGTCAGGAGACAGGAGTAACAACTGCAGATTATGAGTTACCTGCGATGAGTCTGACATAATGAATCCATTAACACGACACAGCGAATGCCGGTGGTAAACACTCGTGTTCCAATACTCGTGCACGAGTTTTGGGAGGCGTTCCTTCGAAATTCTTACACATGCGCTCATTTCAAAAACTCAGTAACAGTCTTTGGATTCTCAGTCGACGAAAAAATCCTCTCTATCACCTTTAAAGATTACACGGGCACACAAATTTTAAAATATGATGTGCACGGATAAATCATTTATAATAAATACTGCAATATTCCATTAACAAATAAAAAAAAACATCTAAAAGTTACATTTTGATGCAGATGTAGGCATTTTTAACCATCTAAATCAAACTAAAAGCTTCTATCTTGCTGCAGAGAACATGGGCTATCCTATAGAACACAGCATGATGTGGACATGCTTAGTATGAATTAGTTTGCCATGTGTGCAAGCTGTTCGCGAATCAGAAAAAAAGTGGCAGATGGCTCCTTCATGCGTCAAATCTGAGTGTCGTGACTTCTGTCCTCTGGAGTTTGTTAACCTATCCTATCTCCTTCCCATCATGAAGTAATATCTCTGTGTAAAGATCTCCTGCTGGTCGGGGAACAGGAATAGGAACTTCCACTCAGCAGTGGTGGCAAATGAGAGCTGATCAGTGGAGCTGAGCTCCCTGAACCCACTCACGTCGTCATTCACACCCTTTACATGCTCCATTTGTCCTAAACGAGATGATTGTGATTGTATTGGCAGCTCCAGCTTGGCTAAGTGTTTTCTCACTTGTGTAATCCCATTGCCTTTGGAAGTGTCCTTTAGCAATATGACATTGACAAACATAGCCTATTAATTTGAAGCAGCAGAAACAAATCTTATATTTCACTATACAGTAAAATTCTTTTTCTTTTTCTATAATTTAATAACCCTTGTGTCTAGTATCTTTTATTCCGCAAACGATTTCATACACACTAAAGTGTCATCCATTCATAAACATTCATAAAGCCAAAAATGCCTCTTAATTGTATCTGAATGCATTTTCATAAGACTTTCCATTGGATAGTGTAAAGGAAATCAATTTTATACCGCATGTCTGGAGTGACTCTATTTTAGGAATGCAATTACTGTCTCAGACATGTCATCATCTGATCTTCACTGTGCTCTCTTCTTGTCATCCCCTTTTTGAATCCCATCAGAATTCAATGTTTGTATTTCTAAGCCCGAAGGCTGTAGTGACTGGCCCACTCATTCGTGTAATGGATATAGATCTCTCTATTTGTCAGATAGGCTACACAAGGTGGTGCCTGCTACTGAATTCTGGAGGAAATAAGATTATTACATAACGGCTCGTCACCAATAGTAACAGGCTCAGCGTTCTAAAAATACCTACGATGGTGATTCATTCATAGAATCGCGACTAGATGCTCTCTGCCTTACCCGCTGGAAACGCTCATTACATATTCCTTCACATAGAGATTTATTAAATCCGCCTCAGGCACGGATGAGTCATAAACACTGCTTCTCCCTGAACACGGCCTAACCTGATGCCCCAAAGCGCTTTGTTCTTATTCTCTAGCTGGACAAAATGATATCAAATGGATAAATAAAGAATCGAGAGAGCAGTATCTGTCATCTATAGCTCGTCGATGTTGAAATGTTAACTGGACACTGACTAAGTGACTATGATACATCACTGCGGCTTCCCAGCTAACAGAATTTTATTATAAGAACGTTCTCCAGTGTTGGTCCTGGGAACGTAAAAATGTTGTTTTCTTGACGTTAGAGGAACGTTTTTTATAAGGTATGATGTTCCTCAAATGTTCTTTCAACTTAATTTTAATTTAAAATTCAACATTCTAGGAACATTGATTTGTAACATTCCAAGAACATAAAAATGTCCAGTTTCCTTAATGTTAGTAGAATGTTATTTAAAGGTTAGTATGATGTTCCTGAAACATTCTTTCAATCATTCAAACACCTGCTGTGATCAAGCTCTGAAAGAAAGAGAAATAAGAAAACAAACTACAACTTTCTTCAGCCACAGCCTTAGATGAAATCAACTGAAGATAAAATATATTAAATCTCTCAAGATCTGATTAAACAACTCCAAAAAACAGCATTACCAGCTTCACTTTTTATTAACCTGGGTAGCGTTTCCCAAAAGCATTGTATGCCTAAGTTGATCACAGCTCCATTGGTGGCACTGAAGCTACGATCAACTTAAGATAACAATGCTTTTGGGAAACGCTGCCCAGACTGACTTTATTTCATATGTCATATATGTCTACAGCAGTTCTTATTGAGAATTAACAGAAGTTTAACGCTCATGTTTGTTTCATTTGAAGTCACCATAATGGTGATTGGTGTATCCATTAGTTGGGCTCTTAACTCATATAATATGTTTGCTGCTGTGGTAGTGTGTTTGTCAAACACATTTGAGTAGCAAAAAAAGCTGAAGATCAGATGATGATTTTAAGCTATTGATGGTTTTATAATCATTGTGAAATAGCCTAAATCACTGATGTCATTTGAATATAATAATTGTGTTGTGCCATTAATACATTTTAGTAACAATCCCTGTTTTATGAGATCACGCTGTATTGCAATTCAATTCACATTTATTTGTATAGCGCTTTTCATGATACATATCATTTCAAAGCAGCTTTACAGAGAATGCATGTCAACATTACAATTTAAAGAATGCAGTTAGCAAATAATGTAATAATTTAGGCAATTAATTTACAATCACTGTTAGCAGTTTAACTGAACGTAGAAGCAATGAGCTCCTGAAAAATTAATTACATTAACAATAATTAGGATATAAAAATTGCTTTATTGCAGAAAGCAGTTAGAAGATTGAAAATAAAAGCCACAGCAAAAAATAAAGGCAAATAGGATTAAAGAAAATAATAAGACAATTCAGCTGCATAATTTATTCATGCTGTGATGCAAGCTGGGAGAACTTGTTCCCAACATGTATTGCGGCATTACGCTTTTGATTGTCACCATTGTTGAGATTCATGTGCTGATTCTTGATGTCTTTGTGTGTCATCTTAGAACTTTTTTTTTGTTGTTATTTTTGTCTTGTTTCCAATGCTTTTACTAGATAAGTAAAATGGCATAAGTTATTTTTTTCTTGTTTTTTTGGGGGGAAAAAACCCAAAATGAAGTGAGTTTTAGCTTAAAACAAGCAAAATTATCTGCCAATTGGGTAAGAAAAATAATCTTAATTTCTTTCGTCGGTCCCAAACATTATTTTTCTTACGCCATTGTTAGATACTTTTGCTTGTTTTGAGATCAGGGATGTTCAGTCTCGGAGCAGTTAAATAATTGTAATGGCACCACACAATAGAGGATTTTTTGGACAATTTTTTTTTCCGATAAGCCTTGAATCACCACCACCATAATGGTGACTGAAATTAAGTCAATCCGTTTAGTCAAAAGTAAAGCTGCTAATGCTGTTTGTGGGGTTGTTTAATCCTCCTCTGCTGAGATCTTGAAAGATTTAATTCATGTGATAAGATTTGGTACTGCATATTTATAAATTTATTGAACATATAAATCAGTGGTCTTAAACTCAGTTCCTGGTAGGCCACAACCCTGCAGAGGTTAGCTCCAACTCACACCTTCTTGGAGGTTTCTAGTAATCCTGAAAACCTTGATTAGCTGGATAAGATGTGTTTGATTAAGGATGGAACAAAACTGATTTCATTTGAATATTATATATGTTTTAGTTAACAATAGCACAAACACACCTGTATGTATGAAACCTTTCATCAAAAAGTCAATCATAACTTTTCACGTCTTTTCCTAAACACCATATGTTTGTAAGTACTTCACCCTAACCACAGGCTCTACTCTTCAGCACAATGGTAACCCCAAAAACTCAGACATAGCAGAAACCATTTTAAATTCCAAAATAATAGAACATTAAACACTAATAGATCTCCCCTATATTTTTTATTGAGCAAAACACATGAAATAACACTTAATTTCAAAATTGACCCTTCCTTTAACAGTCAGAAGCAAAGCATGCTGGGAAATAGAAATCTGCTGTAACCGTGAATGTGTTACATGTGTTAAATGTGTTAAATATATTCACATTTATGTGGGGAGAGCCCCGCAGCAGTCAACCTGAAGCTTTCACCTGCACACCCACTGAAGCTAAGCAGGGTTGAGCCTGGTCTATTTCTGGATGGGGGATCTCCTTGTAGACTGGGTAGCTTTAGGAAGAGGTGTTAGAGAGGCCAGTGGGTCTGATGCCCCAGTAAAGTCGCAATAAGCTGTACTGTATAAAGGGTTAACATAAACCCCAGAATATAAGGGATGTAACCCTGGAGTAAAATAGTCCATACAGCACATCACGTACCGCCCAACGCCCCAGTACAGTTGCCATAAACTGTACTGAATAAAGGGTGTAACCCTGGGGTAAAAATAATCCCTACATTACATCACATACCATGCAGTTAGTTAGTTAGTTTCACATAACAAATGATATAGTACTTTTTTTTAGTTCTTACAACTTAAATGGAAGCACTCTTTTTTCATGACTTTTTAAAATGTTTTTGAAAGAAGTCTCATATGGCACACTGAGCATTATGACTGGTCAGATCGCCTGTCAATCCAACTCCCAGCAAAGGGTGAATTGTTCATCTAAGGTTGTGGCTGAAGTCAGTTGTAGCTCTTGTGTTTCTGTTTGCCTCTTTTTTTCTGTTCTCTTCTTTCCTTCAGTGATTCTGCTTGTTAACAGGCTTGTTAATGCTAAAATGATTCTATAAATAATATATAAAGTATTTTGTGGCTCAGATAAGGTCCAGTTCTGGTTTATTTCTTTGCTCTAGGTTGACATGTGGCATTGCTATGGCCCACTTCTGGCAAACAGAAGCGATCCATCTTTCCACGCCACATGTGGCCCAGATCATCATACCACGCACTGCAGATGTAGGTCGGATCTGGCACAAAGTTGCTATCTGGGAACTGCTTTTTTTCATGTGGCATTGCTATTAACTCGGCGAGAAGAGAATGTAGTGCATGCTAATTGTCAGCTACTGTTGTAATACAAAAGCACTGAAACCTTTCATTGTTTGTATCACTCCGCTCATTCCAGACAGACTGTCAGTTTGTACATTAGTGATAGGGATTTTACAGTGATCTTTCTGCAGGTTACATCGATTCGCTCCAGTAGGTGACGGCAAGTGACGAGCCATTGAATCATTCATTCAATCAATCTGTTTCAAATCATTGATCTATTCAAGAAAGAAACGAGTGACTTGCAGAATTTGGAACTGCATACTACTCTTTGGCTGCATCCGAATATGCTAAATTGCAGTGAGATTTTGAAGTCCACATCTGATGGATACTTTACTATCCCATGAGGCCACGGGAAAGGATTTGTGAATGGCAGTGAACTGATGTAACTGACGGCGGAAGGTCACATCACAAGAACAACATGACCAATGTTGTAGCTACATCTGGATTACATTCATACTATATAGAACATACTTTTTTAACAGTCACAAACTGCCTATTCAGAGAGTATACGATTTCAGACTGTTTTTCAAAAATAAATGTACTTTTTTTTTTTTACTTTTCCTTAAAAAGAAGAATTTGACATTATTACAATTTTTGTTCTGCTTTCTAAAGACTGTCCAAAAATCATGACCTCAATCATCACAATTATTTTATTGTAGTGACAGCCACAGTTTTATGTTTCTTTTCTGTACTCTAATGGTGAGTGTTAAAAATATACAGTAGGTTTAATAGATAACATATATAACAACATAAGGCCTATTCAGAGGAGAAAGAGTCAAACTGAGTGTCCTCAAAGCCTCTCTCACTCACCCCTTTGATAATGAACAGGATTTTGCCATAGCAGAAGATCATGAGCATCAGGGGTAAAAGCAGACAGAAGATGAACAGGCACATCACGTATGACATGCTGTTGGTTGAGCGCAGGTGCCACTGCACCGAGCATGTAGTCCCGGGTCCTTCGGGTCCATAGCTACTCCAGCCCAGGAATGGTGGGAGAGTCCATACCAGTGAATAGAGCCAGGATCCTGCCACACAGAGCCAGGCCCTACGGAAGTCAGACACGTCTGCCTTGGTGGGGCGCAGTAGGGCGGCATAACGCTCGTATGACAGTATGGACAGAGACATCAGAGACACAATTCCTGTTTGGGATAAAGAAAACTGATATGGAAAAGAAATAGTGGTCACAAAACAACTAACTTTTTATTGGAATATACTGTATGTGAATACTGTAGTCACATGGACTATTTTAACGATGTCTTTACTACCTTTCTGGGCCTTGAAATTTGTTACGACTGCTGAGTACAGGGAGGCCAGAAAGTGATTAAAAATATCTTAATTTGTCTTCCAAAGATGAACGAATGTCTTACGGATTTGGAATTCAGCACTTAATACTTGTTGAGGCATATGACGAAGGAGATAGAGAACAGTTTTTAGTTTTTATTATAATCCACCAACTAAAACACAGGAGATCGCTAGAGAATAATGTAACACAACTATTAATAGCATAGAGAAGACCGGACAATAACACAGGAAACCGAGGGCTTAAATACACTGGGGATGATTGACTGAAACAGAACAGATGTGTAAGACTAATTAACAAATGAGGAAACCTAACTAGCAAACCAGGCAGGCAGAATGGGAACAGAACACCGAGGAAACAAAATCAAAACAGATTATACTTGACAAATGCTGAGTGCAAGTAAATTTAGTGAACATTAAAGGTCCCCTAGAAACAGTTTTTACAAGATGTAATATAAGTCTAAGGTGTCCCCTGAATGTGTCTGTGAAGTTTCAGCTCAAAATACCCCATAGATTTTTTTTTGATTAATTTTTTTAACTGCCTATTTTGGGGCATCATTAACTATGCACCAATTCAGGCTGCGGCCCCTTTAAATCGCGCACTCCCTCCCCCTGAGCTCTCGACTATAATACAGTGCATTTAAGTTCACACAGCTAATATAACCCTCAAATGGATCTTTACAAGTTGTTCGTCATGCATGCATTGAATCATGTGAGTATAGTATTTATTTGGATGTTTACATTTGATTCTGAATGAGTTTGATAGTGCTCCGTGGCTAAAGCTAACATTACACACTGTTGGAGAGATTTATAAAGAATGAAGTTGTGTTTATGAATTATACAGACTGCAAGTGTTTAAAAATGAAGATAGCGATGGCTGTCTTGTCTCTGTAAATACAGTAAGAAACGATGGTAACTTTAACCACATTTAACAGTGCATTAGCAACATGCTAACGAAACATTTAGAAAGACAATTCGCAAATATCACAAAAAATATCATGATATCATGGATCATGTCAGTTATTATTGCTTCATCTGCCATTTTTCGCTATTGTTCTTGCTTGCTTACCTAGTCTGATGATTCAGCTGTGCACAGATCCAGACGTTAATACTGGCTGCCCTTGTCTAATGCCTTGAACATGAGCTGGCATATGCAAATATTGGGGTCATACATATTAATGATCCCGACTGTTACGTAACAGTCAGTGTTATGTTGAGATTCGCCAGTTTTTCGGAGGTCTTTTAAACTAATTAGATTTACATAAGAAGGAGGAAGCAATGGAGTTTGAAACTCAATGTATGTCTTTTCCATGTACTGAACTTTTGTTATTCAACTATGCCAAGGTAAATTCAATTTTTGATTCTAGGGCACCTTTAAACTGGTACTTTTGAGTATTTAAAAGTTTGCATGCATGTGAACAACAAACGCTGATACCCTTGATTGTGTAAGTACAGATACTGGTTCTTTCCTCAAAGGAATTGCTTATTTTAGATTCCTCAACTGATTCCTTATTTATAATTACTACTAAAACAGAAAGTAAAATACATAAAAACTGCACTGTACAAAAACAAAATCACTGCTGAAACTAACTATAACTACAATGAAATGTAGAATAATGTAATAAAATGTGGCATCCACAGACTGAGAGTGCTCATTAAGGCACTGATCGTGTTTTCCAGACAGAGTCAAGAAGCAAGAGAGCACAGACTAAGTCAAAGGTTTAATGGCATTTTACCTTTCGTATCAACTCCCTTGTATCATCCTGTAAACAGTGAAGGTTGTTAAATACCAAGATTATGGAGCTAGAACAACCTGTTGACAACCTATATTCATTATTTTAATTGTCCAGTTGTCAGAAATATTTAGGTAACTACAGAGAAAAACTGAGCCTTAATGATTATGGTAATGTCAACAAAGGAACATGCTCATTAAAAATGAATGTGAAAATGATGTGAATGATGTATTATATGTACACATTCTCCTTCAGTGGGTTTGCAAGTACACATTTTCTGCACAAAGGTGCTCTGCATTCTTCCTTGCAGTTCCTCTACTCATCACAGAAAGGGAGACAGAACACTCCCACTACAGTAATTAATGACCTTAAATGAGCACTCCATTCAAATGTCAGATCACTGGGGGATTCTGGCTTGTTCCTATTTTGAGCATATGTGGAACATTTCTGACAGACTGAACACAGCAACATATTTAATGTGAACTTGACATAATCGTGAATTATTGTTTCTTTGTGATTTTTGTCGTCATACAACAAAGATTCATTTTGATTCATTTGATTTAGGCTACAGATTGACCTATGCACATAAAATCATATGCTGTAAATTTAATTCAAATGACCCCGCTTTTTGCATATTTCACACAATTCTATATGCTATGAATAGTCATATGCAATGTAGCTATTTTTAATTTAGATTATTGTTGGTTAACTACGTAACTGCAACATGCTGGAAGTTTTATTTCAGTTTGCTGGTAACAATTTAACATTAACATTTTAAGTTTATGTAGGTTTTGGGACAATTTTGTAACAAACATTAAATCAAATGCTTGAATAAAATAGATATATAAGTCAATAATATACTTCAAAAGCTTCAGGAAAAAAAAGTCCTTTCCACATAATTTATTACCTACATTTTTAATCAGCTGGACAGCTTAATAAAAATATATGGTGTCTTAATTTTCTACAATTTTCCTATAATTTTTCTCTGACCTATAGCCAATTTTCCCTAAAGCCGCGCACACACTTAACGATTGTAAGGCCGATTATGAATGTAAATTGATACTTATGACTGATCGCGCTCAAACGCGTCCAGTCAGACCCAGTTGCGTTCAGTCTGCGATTACAGACGGTGTTCAAATTCCATGTGTAAGTATATAAATCTGCCTCAGTCGCAAGAAACAATCGCTGTATGTTGAGCACAGTCATAGAATGTTTTAGCTAGTCGTTAAATGTGTGCCCGGCTTAACCTGTCATGCTCAAAATGCCTCTTAAAATATTAAGATAATCTTAATAGCTCTTGAATACACTACTGATATGAATTTATTAAATATCCCAGCTAACAGAATCTCCAAATATTCAGTGTTAGTTCTGGGAACTTAAAAAATGTCCAGTTTTCTTGACATTAGAGGAACGTTTTTTTATAAGGTATGATGTTCCTCAAATGTTCTTTCAACTTAATTTTAATTTAAAATTCAACATTCTAGGAACGTTGTTTTGTAACATTCCGAGAACATAAAAATGTCCAGTTTCCTTAATGTTAGTAGAATGTTATTTAAAAGTTAGTATGATGTTCCTGAAACATTCTTTCAATCATTCAAACACCTGCTGTGATCAAGCACTGAAAGAAAGAGAAATAAGAACACAAACTACAACTTTCTTCAGCCACAGCCTTAGATGAAATCAACTGATGATAAAATACATTAAATCTCTCAAGATCTGATTAAACAACTCCAAAAAACAGCATTACCAACTTTACTTATTACTAACCAGGGGTGTGTTTCCCAAAGCGAACTATGGTCGCAAGTTCCGTTGTTACCAAGTTCAATGAGACTTACGACCACAGTTGACTAATGATGCTTTCGGGAAACACACTCCTGACTGACTTTATTTCTGTCAGGCATCTACAGAAGTTCTTATTGAGAAATATAAGGTTTAAACATTGATGTCTTATAGAAAATGTTTTGTTTAAGGTCATTATCATGGAGAACAACATTTGCTTTAGTTAAACACATGAACTACTTCTTTTTCAGTAATCTGCATTTTCAGTGATCTGCAACAGATCAAAAAGTTTGTTTTAATAACAGACAAAAAAAAAACTGCATTGAAGTGGTTTAAATAACTGTTTTTCTGTAAACCTGGCAACCTCAACAATGGTGACAATCAAAAAAAGAATTCGGCTGCATAATTTATTCATGCCACAATGCATGCTGGGAACCATGAATGTGTTTTGTACACTGGCATGAAGCATGTCACCATTGTTGTGTTTCATATGCCGAACGCTGTGAGTGTATAAATGACACAAATTGTGTTTTAAACAAAAAGTTAATAATGACAGTGCACAGGTATCAAAATTCAACATCTGAAACACAACAATGGTGCTATAAATTATTTCTTTTCACATTGAGTTTTATACTCAACATTTCAATGCATCAAATTACAGTTACTGAAAAAAACAGTGGTTTAAACCACTTTATTGTAGTTATTTGTCTGTTACTAAAACAGACATGTTGATCTGCTTTGTCAATGCAGAAATGTTTTCTGGAAACACCTACAATTGTTTAAGAAGCATCTCAACAAAAGTCAAGGATCAAGAGCTCAACTAAAGCAAACACTGATCAATATGATGGTGACCTCAAACGAAGCATTTTCAGTAAGACATCAACATCTAAACCTGTTAATTCTCAATAAGAACTGCTGTAGATGACTGACAGAAATAAAGTCAGTCTGGTTAGTAATAAGTGAAGCTAGTAATGCTGTTTGTGGAGTTGTTTAATCAGATCTTGAGAGATCTAATGTATTTTATCTTCAGTTGATTTCATCTAAGGCTGTGGCTGAAGAAAGTTGTAGTTTGTGTTCTTATTTTTCTTTCTTTCAGTGTTTGTTCACAGAAAACTGGACATTTTCACGTCCCCAGAACCAACACTGAATATTTAGAGAACGTTCTTATAACACAATTCTGTTAGCTGGATATACTGTCCGTGACTATCGTGTTATAAACGGCAGAAATGAAGAAAGAACGCGCAACAACACACTAGAAAGAAAGTTCGGCTGAGTGTTGAGGTATCCACTGCACCACCGAAACCTCTGGGAACTTGTTACACAAATAAGTTTACAGTTGAATGAACTTTTGTAAAACTTACCAAAAAGCGAATTGGCGAAACCGTACCATTTGCAGCCATGATGTCCCAACAGCCATTTCCCATAGAGACTGGAAGCGAAACTGAAGGGAGTTCCAAATAAACAAACCAGTATGTCACTCACGCTGATGTTCAGCAGAATGAGGTTTATAGGTGTCCACAGTGAGCGAAACCTCGCAAAGATGAGCAGGACGAAGAGGTTGTTCAGGCATCCAAACACCAGAATGATTCCAAGGCAGACGGCTGTCACCGTGTGGCCAGTCCGACTCAGGCCAGGTGGGATGTCGTGGGGCTCTAGGGGGTCTCCTGAACTGACATTTGCACTTTGATTGAGCGCAGGAATGTCTTTATTGCTAATGTTCAAACTCCAGATGTAGACGACCATAGCAGCCTCAATGCACGGGTAAATGGTGTTGACACTATGACTTTCCTTACGGATGGATTCACTCTTCTCATCTCTCCTCCTCACTGACGCGCAGCCCACCATTAACACCCTACCTCTGCTGCTGCTGCTTCTGCTGTTGACCTCCGTGTCCAAGAGGCGCTGTATGATCACAGGGTGACCAGGGCGCAAATTAGGGGGGGGGGGGGGGGGGATGGGGGGTGAAAGTCGGCTACCTACATATTACTTTTTATACATTTATATATCGTTTCATTATTGATAAATTCTATAACTGTGTATTTTCAGCGCTCTTAAATTAGATCATAATGAAAAGAAGTCAAGTTTGCCTGAGGAGGGAACCATAGCAACTACGCAACAACCTGCTTCCATACAGCCAGAACATATAACAGGAAACCTTCCTAAATTAAACTAATGTTTTATAAAGGTTCTGTTAAGCGTTCTTTAAATAACAGTTATAGAACTTCTACAACGTTATTAATATTTGATATGCATTCTCATGATGTCGTTTTTAGAACATCCTTATGACATTAATTGTACTTTATGAATGTTAACGTTTACCTTATTGAATTATTACTACAAATAAACGTTCGAAGAATTGAATTATATTCAGCGTTGGGCAAGTTACTCTAAAATAGTAAAAAAAAAAAAAAAAAAAAAGCTACTAATTACACCTTCAACAGTGTAGCTAATTAGATTACTGTACTAAATGCTCTTTTTAAAAGTATTGAATTTATTACTTTATAAATCCCATATCAGCCTCCTCCATATGAACAATAAAAGGACAGACACAAAACTGCACTTTTAATTCTTTCAAATTAACAATATACAGTTACATTAATGATTCCTGAATGACCAAAATATAAAAAATGGAGAAGGTTACATTAAAACATACATTTTAGCATTACATTTTGATGGGGCAGAATGACTGGATAATAATAGATGTCTTTACTGTGTTGCATGTGCAGGTGGAGATTGTGGTTTTGTGGACAGTGAATGTGGAGAGCACACACTTCCTGGGATGGTCCAGACAAGGAGAATTGTAATCCTTGTTGTAAACCAGACAATCACTGAATGTGAAGGGTGTGCTCTTATAGTGCTCTTGATGGTTTGGACAATAGCTGCAATCTCCACTGTGCCAATGGGATGTCTAATCAGCATTGTCATTCTTCACAGTTATTGGTGAAGGCTTTTATATTTCGCATCCCTTTCAAACCTTTTTCATATGATTCCTCACAAGTAATTAAAGGGTGAACAAACAAACTGGTGACAGCCACAAATTCAAAGTAACTGTTTAATAGTTGGTTTTATAATTGTAAGGGTTATGTTTTTGTTCATGTTCCCGTGTTTCCTTTCAATTTAGTTCCCATCTCCTTTAGTTACTAATTCCTCCCTGTTTGTTACCTATAGGTTGCTAATTAATCCCACCTGTGTCTAGTTTAGTTCTCTATGTATAAGTACTCCCTGTTCTTTTCTGTTAGTTGTCGGTTATCACTATTAGTGGTTTGTGTGTATATTATCCTGAGATTCTCTAGAGTATTGCTGTTTGTGGATTAAAGAATATTTATATTGAGTCAATCGTGTTGGATTGCTTCCATACAAATGTAATACGTAAAACATCAGTACCTTATCAAATGATGCTCTTAATAGTTAAGAGAAGATTGAGTCTCTACTGTCAGAGCATATTGTTTTAGAAATAACACATTATCATGGAAATTGGCTAAGCAACTCTGACAGCAGAGGTGAGATAATAATAATATCATAATGCCAGAAATTAAATATGTCATATTTAAAGGTGACGCCTCTGTAGGTCAGCACACTAATTGAGTTGTGCTCTGTGGATTCTGTGAAGTGTCTCTGCAGACTAAGCCGAATGGTGGCTTGACTGGAAAGAGTGGCAATAACAAAGGCAAACCGAAATGCCAGAGGAGTCACAAAATACTTCCAATTTGCCTTGTGCAGCACAATATCATGAAGCACAATAACAATTCTTTAAAACAATGTCCTAAACAAGTGAGACCTTTTCTCGTTAAACCGAGAGCATGTGTATCAAACCCAATGACGTTTTGAGCTAAGCAGCAGAGTCAGACAAAATATGACAACTGCCTTACATTTTTTCACCAAACACTGTACATTAACCTGCTGATTAAAACAGCGACTCCACAAATGAATAAACAATTGGGCACAAAATACTGATTTCATTTTAAAGTATTCTATAATTGTACCTGTATTATCTTAAAGCTTCTGTTAAGACAAATAGTCTATTGCAATGTACAATACAATCAGCCAAGCAACAAAATGAACACTGCATCAACATTAAAGTAATATTTATACCGGGTTACACTTTATTTCCACTTTAGACATTTGCAACTATAGGCCTACATGTCAACTAACTCTCATTCGAGTATTAGTAGACTGTTGGGTTGGGGTTAGTAGAATAACATCCATATGTAAGCCTACTTGCAAAGTTAAGTGTTGGGGGACCATCAAAATAAAATGCAGACAGTCTACATAATCTATCTATCTACTGGTAGTTGACATGTAGTTGCAAAGTTACTTATAGTGAGTAGAATGTCTTATGTCATTAATTACTCACCCTCATGTCATTCCACACCCATAAGACCTTCATCTTCAGAACACAAATTAAAATATTTTTGATAAAAGTGAGCTCAGTGAGGCCTGCATCGCCAGCAATACACTCCCTTTTTCAATGCCCAGAAAGGTATAAAAACATAGCCTATTTAAAACAGTTCATGTGACTACAGGGGTTCAACCTTAATATTATAAAGCGATGAGAATACTTTTTGTGCACCAAAAATAACAAAATAATGACTTTATTGCACAATATCGAGTGATGGGCGATTTCAAAACACTGCTTCATGAAGCTTCGAAGCTTTACGAATCATTTGTTTCGAATCAGTGGTTCAGAAGCGCCAAAATCACATGATTTCAGTAAAAAAGGCTTCGTTACTTCATAAGTGTTTTGAAACTTCAATAGTTCACGTGACTTTGGCAGTTTGATACACGCTCCGAACCACTGATTCAAAACAAATGATTCGTAAAGCTTCATGAAGCAGTGTTTTGAAATCGCCCATCACTAGATATTGTTGAATAAAGTCGTTATTTTGTTATTTTTGGCGCACAAAAAGTATTCTCATCGCTTTATAATATTAAGGTTGAACCACTGTAGTCACATGAACTGTTTTAAATATGTTTTAGTAGCTTTCTGGGCATTGAAAGTGTACTTATCTTGTTGTCAATGCAGGCCTCACTGAACCATCGGATTTTATGAAAAATATCTTAATTTGTGTTCCAAACCTTACGGGTGTGGAACGACATGGCAGATGATTTTTTTATGAATGAGAGCAGCTGTATCCTAAATCATGTATACTGTCAGAGTAGGTATTACATTTGATGAAGAACTTTAAAAAGTACGGCTAAAGTAGGCCTATTTATGTGTGTAGCGTGAATACGATAGAGGGTATGCAAGTGACGTCACCGTCGACCGTTACAACTGCGGTCACGTCCACTGAGAGGCAAAAGACTGAGCGGCAGCATTGGCATTCAGCGTGAATGTCGCGAAAAACACACAAAACACATTCAAAACGGGAAAGCGCTTTGTGATTGACTGTACAAATTTCTTTGACACAAAACCTGAGGTAGGCCTATATATTTTTAAAAATGCAGAAAGCAACAGAAAAAAAGCAAATGGATCACTGCAATTCACAGAAACAGCTGGACTCCAGGCAGAGAAACATGGATTTGCAGTTATCGTTTTGTGTCAAAATGTTGGATTTTGAGGTAAAATCATACCCATATATTGTATTGTTATATATTATGTTGACAACTCATCAATTAAATATTTTCGATCTTATATTCTGCATAATTGGGTGTTTTTAAATAAACAACACTGACAAAAAAATATTATAAAACTATATATACGTTTTAGGGCTGGACAATATGACGATATAACATTGATATAAGTGATTACACGGATTTAAACCTACCTATATTGTAGTTATATAAAATATTCACAGGCAGATTTGCTTTATGTATTTCCCCACCGTCGAAATCAGGCACATATAAATGTCAGGAAACACGACTTCTGGCTGCATGTCAATATGCATGGATTAGGTTTATTTGACAAATTGTAAGGAACACATTCGATTCCAACCTTTAGTGTAATTCGTTAGTTTTAGTCGCTTTTTTCGCAGCTTCCCCTATTAAATCCAGTCACGCAGCAGGTTCTTTTGCCACTCAGTCCAGCTGAGGGAGCGCGTTTTCGGCGGGAAAGTGACGTCGACGCATACCCTCTATACAGAAATATGGCCCAGAAATGGAGTCAGTTATGGTGCTTCCCTGCCATTCACGACTCCTCCTGTGGCGTCGTGTGATATTAGCAAGCGGTGTCCATTGAAATTCACCTACCGTTTTATAAATACTTGAAATTCTCCCATATTTCACATAGGCTATTGCTTTTACCGTAATTATATAGTAGCGAAGTATTAAGATCATGTGAGTCCGCCGTGTGAAACGAGAAACAGGTAGGCTGTGCAATTTAGTGACCCAGATGTTCATTCTGATTGCCATGGATATGACAAATCAGAATCGAGTAATATCGTATAAATATAAAGCATAAAACAGTCACTCTAAAATTGTCCAGTAAATGTATTTAGCCCTTTACTCCCTAGCAATGAAATGTGAAGTGGTCATTGTGTGAATGTTTCTAGCCAGAGGTGAGTCTGAGCTTAGCCTTGGCTTTGGTCCATTTTATTTGGAAAAGGGACATGTGTGCCACCGGATGGGTAACTGCTAAATATAGTGCAAGGACATCAATAATCCTCAAGCAGGGGTGTGGAGATGGCTGTTTCTCCATCTGCGTCCATGAGTTGGATTCATGGTGGGGGAGTTGAGTTTGATAGCTACATCATAGTGAGATTAAAATCCAACACATGCAGACTTCACGTTATGCTATTAATGTATGCAGTGCAATGTTGTTTTCATCCACTAGGGTGCAGTGTCGGGGTTTTCATTAGTATGCCTTCATTTAAAAGAGAACAATGTCATAAACCAAGTCTTAAATGCTGTTATTTACAAATAAAATGTATTTCAGTAGCATTGAATAAATGTTGTAATGTGCCATTTATTTAATTTAAAGCCAATAAAATACAAAACCAAAGTGGTTTGTGACTTAAAAATCTTTCAAAGGTCTGTTCTGACAACATCGCAGGTAGCATAAAAACAATGATAGATGCTAATAATAAAATGTGACTAAATGTATAATTGTGCATCTGTTAGGATAGCGAAATAAATAACGCTTTTACATTTTTGAAAGGGAGAAAAAGAAACTTTTTTTGCTGTTGACAAAGGCTTTGCATCCAATCAAGCTACAGTATTATTATCTGCAACTTAAAAACAGCCAAATTAGACAAATGTCACCATAGACAATTTGTGTAACATGCTCTCATCCTTGAAAACCATGAATGAAACAGGAATAAATATAGTTTCTGCAAACTACAAACTGAAACATATGCATTTCACTAAATTACTATATACTCAAGCCCATATAAAACCTCTTTATACTTTTAGTTTTTGTACATTGATATATTTGTGTGTCATGATTGTAATCATAATTCACATCAAAGTTATTTATACCCAGAGCAGCCTTTCTGACAAATTAAATGCAACCAAAACAACAGATATTTGCTATAAAATCTATGAAAATAAGACATAAAATTCAGTTGCAACAAATGAACTCAGTAAAAAAAAAAATCTGTAAAAACACAGATTACTTGTTTTGTGTGCGTGTGATCGTCTTTAACCATATAGCTCAAGGCCAATCTCTTGCTGTGGTACACGAAGAGCTTGTTTCTGAACAGGTTGGATGTGCAGAAGCCTCCAGGTGAAGCATTGCAAGGTCCATTAGTCACTTGTTCAGTTAAACGAAAGAGCGATGAAAGACTTCTTTGTTCTTGCTTTTTAATCTCAAACGACTTTTTAGTTAATACCAATAAAGATCTTTTTTCTCAATAACCTGTACACCTAAAAGGCAATCACAAGTGAGTTCATTAAAATACTGAGAATCAATAATGTATATTAAAATGACTAAAATGTAAAAATTACTTAATGTATACAATGTCATTGAAATGCTTGAGGTCAGACTGTTTTTGTTGTTTTGAAAGAAATGAATACATTTATTCAGCATTAAATTGGTCAAAAATGACAGTAAAATGACTGAAGACTGGAGTAATGGCTGCTGAAAATTCAGCTTTGCCATCACAGGAATAAATTACATTTTAAAAAAACATTAAGATAGAAAAGTTATTCTAAATGGTAACAGTTTACAATAAGGTTTCATTAGTTAACTACCTTTAGTTAACATGAACTAAGAATTAACAACACTTCTACAGCATTTATTAATCTTAGTTCATGTTAATTTTAACATTTACTAATAATTTATTAAAATGAAAAATTGTATCTGGTAACATTAGTTGAACAAACAATGAACAACTGTATTTTTATTAACCAACATTAACAACGATTAATAATAAATACTGTAGCAAATGTATTGTTCATTGTTAGTTCGTGTTAGTTAATAAATTAATTACTGCTAACAAATGAACCTTATTGTAAAGTGTTACCTTTTAAATTGCAAAAACATTTGCCAATATTTTTACTGTCTTTTGATCAAATAGTGTGAAAAACTTCTTTCAAAAACATTTAAAAAAAAAACTTTTGAACAGTATGATTATTTGGGTGTGATTAAAATAGAATGGTAGAAAATAAGGGCATTTACCAGAGTTTAGATTGATGTCACTAGTCATCTGGTTGCAAAATCCAGGATACTTTGTCCATCCAGACATGAGTTCTTGTTTGGAGGAGGGTACCATCACTGTGCTCATGTCAGGGTGATCATTGTGGAGCAAGTTTAACAGAGAATTAGAGTACTGTTGTTCGGCTACCATCAAACCATCAGAGGAAACAGCCGAGGGGTACATCATGGGGGGCAGGGCGAAACTCATACCCTGCCGAGAATCCCCTGACCACAGAACAGCACTGTTTGCTGGTGACACATGATGGTTTGATTGAGACTCGCTGCTTGTTCCTAGCCGGAGATGTTCTGGAGGAAACATGGGCTGATACTTGGTTTGTGACTGTTCTTCCCATTGACTTGAATCAAATCCATCTAAAAAAAGGAATTCAATGTTTAAATTCATTCCACAAGTCAAATATTCCATGTAAAAGGGAATTTGAGAGGACTTGTTTACTTGTTTGAGCAGATCTGTGGTTTCTTTTGATTTTGGAGCACTCTCCCTTAGGTTTAGTTGCTTTACTTAGAGCACGGGAGAAATGTTCATCCACCATGCTGTTGATGTCTCCTTGGAAGTAAGTGAGAAGGACACTACCGGACTCCTCTTTAATCTTAGCCACTGGGCTTCCTAGATCCTCCTCCATCATTGATAGATATACTGCAGAAACGGTGTGCAATGCAACATTTATCAATATATCCTGTTGTGGTGACAGATTATTGCTAATAATGCCATGCCTTCTCATTCTAATGTGAAACTGCAATAAGATCCCATCACTTTATAAAGTTCTTTGCATGGTTTTGATGAATGAAAGGATATAGGGATGGGATATGTCAAAGCCTGACTGTATCTGAATGTTCTTGCAAATTGTATTTTAGCTGAATTCATCATTTACTCAAGTTTAGGTGTTATAAGGTGACAATGAGATAAATGATGATAGGTCTTTTATACATGCGATTGAATATTTGTTTGTTTTTTTATTTAATTTTTAAATCATCTTGATGAGTACTGTTCTGCTAAAGAACAAAATGTAAGCATTAATGCTTTAAAAAAGCATCAGAGCCACAAATTCAATGATTTTATTGAGAACTAAAGTAGAAAAGTTAAAGTAGGTTGTATTCAATGCATATGTCATTAATATAACTATATATCAGATATTTTATATTTTGTTTATTAAATGTTGTCGTTTAAAATTTATTGCTTAAGAATCACATAAAAATGTGAAATTATAAAATTTAGTTTGACCTTATGAGTCTACATTTTATATATATATATATATATATATATATATATATATATATATATATATATATATATATACACACACACACACTACCGTTCAAAAGTTTGGGGTCAGTAAGAATTTTTTATTTTTTTGAGAAGAAATAAAGAAAATAATACTTATATTCAGCAAGGATCCATTAAATTGATCAAAAGTGACAGTAAAGACATTTATAATGTTACAAAAGATTAGATTTTAAATAAACACTGTTCTTTTGAACTTTCTATTCATCAAAGAAAAAACAAATGTACACAAATATTTAGTACAATTGTACACAATGTTTCTTGAGCAGCAAATCAGCATATTAGATTGATTTCTGAAGGATCATGTGACACTGAAGACTGGATTAACGATTAAATTAAATTCAGCTTTGCCAACACAAGAATAAATTACATTTCAATATATTTTTTAAAATAGAAAACAGTCATTTTAAATTGTAATACTATTTCACAATATTAATGTTTTTACTGTATTTTTAATTAAATAAATGAAGCCTTAGTGAGCAGACGAAACTTCTTACCGATTCCAAGCTTTTGAGCGATAGTATATATATATTTATATATATATGCATATGTGTATGTATATATAGTAACACTTTACAATAATTTTTGTAAATTAACGTTACGCTTATGTTACTGTTATTTTAAAATGATGAAATACTACAGTCATGGAAATAGCCAGCTTTTACTCACCATGCAGTAGTTGTGAAATATCAAGTGTTTAATCAGACGTTGAAGCCCAGTCAATTACAATGAAGTAAAGGTGATATCCGTAATTGCATGAGATTTAAACATGCTGCAGCTCAATCAGTTAGATCGTTTCTCCATGAGAAAAAAGTTAGACTAAAAGAAACTACTTCAGTTTTTGCCCTTAAATGTGAGGCGTCAATCTGTGAACTTTAACCACTATGAGCAGAATGTGACTGAACAAGTCAGACCACTTAACTGTCATCTCTGAAAAAAGACACTGACAGAAATAATGTTTTTTTCAGAACATGTTGTTTTACTTCCCTTTAGGTAACAGTGATCAAATAATCATATTATTTTCATTTCATTATTAATGTCACAATAATTTATCGCAATAAATATTGTGAATTCACAGAGTAACGTAACATAGTTTAGACCTATATGTTTACCAAAACCCACTTAATATTATGAGCAAACATTTTAAATGATTTCTTACTAAACATTTTAGAGCTGGTAGCCTTTTTATTAATACTGATAGTCTGAAGCCAAAATTACTAACCTAGTAATTCTGGGAGTGCTGTAGTTTTACATATGGCTAATATATAGATATTATTCACTGACACCACTCATAACAGTTTACACACATGACCTCATTAATTCATCTCTCTGGAAGAAATCATTGAAATCATTGAAACAATCATTGATGACAATAAATTAAAGTTTAAAAAAGAGGCTTTTCATGAATTTCTGCTGGAAATTTCCAAAGTCGTCATTCAACATTACCAAAAAGAAATGGAATGCACAGAATTCATCTTTCCTTATTTATTGTTTTCTGTCCTGTGTGAGGAAGACACCATCATGACTGGCCCCAGAGTTTGAGGTATCAGAGATCTTCCTTTCACTGGTAGTCTCAGACTTCATGGATGGTGAGGAGACGTGTTGACCATCTTTCGCTTTGGCCCCCGCTGTCACAGTACGACTCCAGTCTGGTCAAAATTCAAATAACATTATCTTTTTTTTTTTTTTTGTCTTTTCAAAGAATATTAATTGATAATGGTTGTGTTTGTAAATGTACATTTGTATTTTTATTTTCAAGTAAGTTTTGATCTAGAACACTATTATTTTTGGGGTATTTGATATGTAGTTTTGTATTATACAATTTTTTTTTTAATAATATATAATATTATTGACCAAGTATGAGTTTAACTATTGCTTATATGAGCCAAACCTGAGTATTCATTCTGTCTGAATCTTCCACAGCAGAGATGTATCCTCCACTGCTTCCTTACATTGTCTTTCATCAGACAATAAAACAGGAAGATAAAGAAACCTGAAATACAGCAAAAAAAACAAAACACTTGTCCAAAGATCCTTTGTATTTGAAGATTACAATCCAAAAACAACATATCATCTTTTAGTATTAAACACTAATGCATTCTGATGAATCTATTATACAAATTATGAGTATCACTGTGCACAGTGTTAGGCATACTTTGAATGCATTAGTTTTAACTTTCTCTCCATAGGCATAAGCAGCCCTTGCTGTTACCTTGAAGACTGTTGAGGAAGGAGAACAGGTACAGCAGGGGTGTTTTGACTGGACCCCAGGCGACAAAGGCTAGTATCCAGGTAAGTCCCAGCAGGAAGGTGAGGCTGGCCACCACTCGCAGGTCATGCAGAAACCCTTTTCTGTTGCTGGCGGGCTTATTGACCCTCATCTTACGGATCTGTACCAGCACCACGGCAAACACGCAGATATTACAGACCATGATCAGGGTCACAAATGAAACCACCGTCGCATAAAAGGTCACATCATTCCTTATCCAGCAACTGAAAAAGATGAAGAGAGATAATACAGTATGACCATAAAGTCCTGTTCACACCAATAATGAAAACTATTATAACAACCAATGATAACCATGTTAGAGTGCACAGCATCGGATGATAACATTATATTTATTCTAAGAGCAACACTCAGTTACTATATGGCTGGCTTAAAATGAACCCAAAATAACAATAATAATCAAAAGGTGAACATTTATTAATAAGCAATTTAATAAATGTTTATTGTTTAATTATTATTCATTGAACTTATTAATAAATGTTCATATTAAACATTAATAAATGTATTTTCCAACATACTTTGGGTTCATTTTAAGTGAGCAATACAGTCATTTTTTAACAATAGTTGAGTAAATAAAACTAAAAAATAAAACAGCTTGGGTTGTTTTTAACCCAGGATTTTTTGGCACCAATATAAATTTTGCATTTAAAACTGTGCATTTTACACTCTAAAAAATGCTGGGTAAAAAACAACCCATTGAGTTGAAAATGGACAAACCCAACAATTGGTTTGTTTTAACCCAACGGTTGGGTTAAATGTTTGCCCAACCTGCTTGGTAGTTTTATTTAACTCAATTATTGTGTAAAAATTATTGTACTGCTTGCTTAAAATGAACCCAAATTATGTTGGAAATTAACATTTATTAATGTGTTTAATAAATAAACATTTATTAATAAGTTTAATGAATAATAATTAAACAATAAACATCTGATTTTTAATTTCCAACCTATTTTGGGTTCATATTAAGCCAGCCATATAGTAATTTTTTAAACAATAGTTGGGTTAAATAAAACTGCCCAGCAAACATTTAACCCAACTGCTGGGTTTGTCCATTTTCAACCCAACTTGGGTTGTTTTTTTAACCCAGTATTTTTAGAGTGTAAACTGTGTTGTTTGGCACCTACAATGCAGTGGATTCTTCTTGGAGAAGTGCTCTGGAGAGGCTGGCACCATATGAATTTACATCAATGGCAAGCACTAAACTTACAACCAGCAGAGGTAAACCTGCAAACAACAGTTTAAAAAAAAAATTAACAAACAGAAGCACTGTTTTTTGTTTCTTAATGGTTATTCAATTGTTATATACTCCACAGTATAACATTTACATGAAGAGAAAAAATGCAAAACTGCCTGTCTTACCCCATCCAAGAGCACAGAATTTGAGGATGTAAGATGGCACATATGAATTAAAGACCTTGACCAAGGCCAGATACATGTTGATTGCACCCAGTCCCATCCAAGTAAAGGTAGCCAGAAAGAAGTAATGTAGAAAGGCGGCTACAGTAATGCAGAGGGCATTACTGTTAAAAGAGGCAAACCAGGAGTTCACCAGGAACAACATGTTCAACCCTAGCAAGGCCACGGAGAGGTTAATAAGGATCTTCGAAGGGTAGTCTCGCCTCAGTTTCCTGTGGTAAGAAAACGTGTAAGGAAAGACATAGGATGCTGAACACATAATGCAAAAGAGTCTAAGAACTCACTCAAAGGACAAATAGGTCAGAAGTGTGACTCCAAGAAAGATGGAGGATATGCCACTGCCCAGGTTTGAGATTACAGTCAGAATCTTTTCATCTTTCGGGTTTATTGGAGTTTTAGAGATATCCTGGAAAACACACAAAGTGGTTACAATAATAAAAATCATCCATAAATTAACACTGACCTTTAGTTTCCAAATGTTTTCAGAAAAGGTAATTATTATACTGCTAATTATTATATTGCATTTGGTACATAAATTGACATTTTTAATTCACTGACCTTGTGCTGTTGAAAAGGCAAATTTAGTTTCACACAAGCAAAAATATAATGTAAAACTTTGTGTAGGCCTACTTTATAAAAATCTTTACTTGACTGTCTATGTCTTAGACACACAAAACTGAACTCACAAGAAGAACTCCAAAATGTGTGAGGTGATCACAGGAACAGGACGTATGAGTGGCATTAGACTTCATTATCTCACATCCTGTATTGTTCCATCCACCTTTCTCATCTATGAGACATTCAATGAGACAACCATTGAACTGTCATGAGGATATCGACCAAAATGAGTTTGCTTACTCTAGATAGTTCTAAATGTGTATCACAAAGCTCACTGTTTTTGTTGAAGTCCCAGTAGACACACTTGGCAGTGTCCCAGTCCTATAGTGGAAAAAGATAGCGTGCATGGTGAAATATTACTTTAATGATCAGACTATAAATCAGTGATAATGTCATAGTGGATGAATTAAATCTGCCTTAGAAGCTATACTTAGCAAGATATTTGTTGACAAAAGATATCAGGCAATTAGTGGTAGCATTATTATTTTAACTGTTTAAAGTGTGTTCAAACAGTAGCATAATGGGGCAATAATGATGGTGAACTATTGATTTGTGATTTGGTTTGGTGGTGGCCAGTTGATTGTATCCACACAGACCTCTTTGTTTTGGAGATGGCGGAGAGTGACCATCACTGGGATCTCAAGGTGGCTCACTGTGGCATTGGTGACACTGGCAGACACCACATAAGAGTTCAGCGCCATGTTGATTGTAGGGTCCTAGATGTTTAAAATATTTGCCATCAGAAGTACTGATTCTCACAAAACTGTTCCATATAATTCTATAGCTTTGCTTTTATTTACATTAAACTGACTTTAAGTGGTTTATTCTTCTACTAAAAGTGAGGAAAATAAACTGACCACCAGTTCAAGGAGTCTGTGTTACCTCAAAGATTTTTTCTTTGCCATAAAAATGGAACTGAACACGAGGTCTGGCTCCATTGTTTGGGAAAAAGCTTTCAATTGCCGGAGGTAAGGATATGAAAGCTATAGTTCCTGTGTCTGGATGCTCTGTAAAGTTTTCGTCATAAAATATCTACAAAAATGATGGGAAGGAAACATTACTGCAAGAACAATAAACCATTCATGTGATAAATATTTTATAAATATTGATGACTAAAAATAAATACAGGTTACATTGTTATGCCAGTACTGTAGGTGACTGTCTTTATGAATGAGTCACTGAATTATTCACTCAGCCGATTAGTTGAAAAGGTGATAGGGGATGTGCATGGATGATTCTGCTTTGATTTTGCCTTTTTTTCTTTAATTATGCAAAAATGGACAAAGTAACTCATAATATATAGTGTAAAATCTAAGTTATTCAATATTACCTGCTTGTGTATTTAACTGTTTTATAAAAGCAGTATGACAATTGTGCTGTTGGTCCAAATATCAGCTGATAATTTAAAAAAAATGGCACACTTACCGGTCTGATATTCCTTAATTATTTATTCTGATTGAGCATTTTCTATAAACATTTCTAAAAATGCAGAACCATGTCATGACATTTGTCCAGCAAACTCTAAAGTCTTCAAAAATCATGTTTGCAGACCACAAGAAAGAGCTGTGATCAGTCTGCTTTGGGATGTTTTGTATCCATTGGGAACAAATGTGATAGAGTCTGATTGCTTGAAGCTTCTTAAGGCTGAATACACACAAACAGGTCGGACAGAGATGGCCAATAACCATAAAACAATCTAGCAACCCAAAAACGTCCATAATATATTTGTATATACATGCTACAACAGTATATTGACAGGGAGATTTAAAAGAGTTCAACTCATTTTTTTATAACTGCAACAAAACAAACTCTATGTGCTAACTTTGCTAAACAAGTGGCTTCTTCTGCTATGCTTTGACCATGTAGTTTTGACATTTTGACCATGTAGAGTTTGAAACAGTTTTCTGAGAAAGTGTATCAATGAATTGCTTATGTATAGTTGTCTCTGCATATTAAATTGGGATATCTAAGTATTTTAACACACTGAAAAATTACATACTTCAGCTTTAATACAACAATGTTGGCTGAATACATTTACATCTCACTTCAATGTCATTCAGTGGTCAGGCTTAATATCACACCTGACATGTAAATGGTGCTAAAATAACCACTTGAATCACACAATCCACTAACACACACAAGGACACGGAAACCTTGTGGTCACGATAGTGTGAAAACACGTTTGCAACGGTACTGTGATATTTTAATATCACACTTTCGCTAAGAGTCTAAAGTTTCCATAATGATCTTGGTCTCATGCAGTGTTAGATACGATCTCTCTTTGTCTCTCACCTCAGGGATGCTATCATTCTGTATGGAGGACACCTCAAATGTGAGGCCGTGGAACTGAGAGGTGTCAGGGTTGATCAGCTGCAGTGCTAATGAAGGTGCTGTCATGTTATGAGCATCTCCTGTGAACACCGTCCTGTCTCCCATAAGGTCTGTAATATAAAGAATTCTACCACACACAAAGACAGAAAGACAAAATGGAGTGAAGACAGCAGGAAAATACTGGGACATATTATATAGAGATATCATATTGCATTTGCATATTGCAACTTTCGTTTTGTTTGTTTATTTATGATTAAAGTTATTTTTGAATGTTTGCCGGTTCCTGCCCCCTTCTTCCCTGTGATTCTCCTACGTATTCCTAGTGGAATTTACTATTAAAACTCTGTAGCAAGGTTTCATAAACGCTTACGCTTAACATAAACAATACCAGACCATGAAACAAAGCAAACCGAGGGCTTAAATACAAAGGAACAGATAATCAACGGAACAGAAACAGGTGAACTAATTAACAACCAATGAACAGCGAAAACAGAACCAAATCACAACGAAACTAAACAGAACAGAACATACATGTTACAATATGAATCAAAACTAACTATTTGTATCACAATACAAACATGCACAAATGCCTGCTTGCATACTTACTTGTTAGTGAGTTGGGTGAGATTAGTTTTGATATCACAGATATCTGAAACAATGTTAGTAATGCTGCTGGATAGGTCTGCGGTCAAGGTTCCAACCTCAGTGACCTTAGACAGCTTTTCAAGCGCAATGTCCAGCTGAGCATCATTCAGACCATTTTGTTCCCTTATCAGGTCATCAATCATGTCCACAATGTCTGCTGAGTTGTCTGGGGACATATGCCATTAAAGTGGTCAATTTAATTGTGCTTTTGACAAAGGCAAATAAAAACCCATATTGATAACTTACCAGCTGTAACAGTGATATTTTCCAAATCATCAAAATTTACTGTCCTTATACACTTGCTCATGTCTGGAGGATCCCAAACTGCTCTGTCAGTTGCCCCATTTAATTTACTGAATAGAATGGGAAGAGATGTAATTGTCATTCAGCCATTTAAAAATGCATTCTACTGACTTTTCCATGCTAATGAGGGAATTATTATGTATATCAGAGTTTTAGACATGAAACAATTGTAGTACAGCTTTTTTCATGTACTCTTATAAACAGAAGACTTTTTACACAGCAAAATCTCCAGAGTTAAATCAACTCTGCTCAGAGAACATATGGTCCCTCTCTACATAGAGTTAAAATAACACTGAAGCAGGGTTAAAGTTAATGAGATAATATGCTGTTTGTGGAGTTGTTTAATCAGATCTTGAGAGATTTAATGTCTTTTATATTCAGTTGATTTCATCTAAGGCTGTGGCTGGAAGTCCTTTGTAGTTATTGTGTTTCTCTTCAGTGATTATGCTTGTTAACAGCAGGTGTTCATCACTAATGTTCAATCATCACTTAATTAATCTCATTAACTTTAACTCTGCTTCAGTGTTACTTTAACACTGTATAGAGAGGGACCATATGTAATCTGAGCAGAGTTGATTTAACTCTGGGGATTTTGCTGTGTATAAGCTCTGTAAAAACATCAATTTTATGTCATGGTGACTGGACTTATTGCTATCCTGGTCAGTTTAAGAGTTAATATTTACATTGCCAGGAGTCCAAGCAGGATTGTGAAGCTAATTATTCAATTAAAGGATATTGCTTTCCACAAGAAAAAGATAAGATATATTAATCAGAGGAGCAGCTCCGGATTGTGTATATAGTTTGTGTGCCAAATGACATAAAGATAAAGTGTTATCTGAATGTTTTTCCAGGGCTATTGAACTGCTTCTATAGAAACAAAACATTTAACTGTAAAGTATATGCAATGGAGATTTGATATGGGAAATTATAACTCCCATAAAACAAATTGGTGATCTAATTTTTAAATATATCAATAGATTAATTGATTAACACTGATATTTTAAGAAAAAAAAAATGCATTTTTGAAATAACTAAATCAACCTGTGTTGTTTTGATCAGTATTAAATGCTGCACAATGTGTAGTACTTACCAAAACCTTGTAGCACTTTCGTCCCCTTTCTCACACCCCATTTCATATTGGCTTTGAGCCGTCGTGGCGGGCCACACGTATATACCATACACTGTGAGCATTAACTCTTCTGGACATTGGCCTGGATCTGTAACAATAAACAGCTTGCACTGAGAAACCACACACATATTTTAACTCCATTACAAGAGTGATTTGTATTTATTATTTTTTAGTTATACACTCTTAGCCCGGATTTTATATTTACTTAAAAATATAATTACAATATACTTAAAATATTTAAGTTTGGTTGCATTACTTATAAAATATAAGTATATTCTACTAATTTGTGGGTGTATTTGAATGTGTTAATAAATGTAAGTTAAATGCACTTAAATTATGAAGTTTTTCTCCTGACCACGCCTCCTACACACTGGTTTGCAGCAGATAATGACGCAGTCATTCGTGGTGTGTGTGAATTCAAGGAGCTGTTGATGAGCAGTTGGAACATTTGTTTTGGCTGTTCTACAGACATTTTTTCCAAACATTTACCTTTTTATAGTTTTTCACCAAAGGAGAAAATCACACTTTTTAAGTTACCATCATCGAGGTCAGGGTTTGTTTTAGTTGAGCTCTTGACCCTTGACTTTTTAATATTAGATTTTGTTTGGACAGTTTTAACTGCATTCAAACCAACCAGACAAGCAAAGTTAAAAGATGATCAGGCCGTGTTGATTATGTTTTCACATAATTATTATTTGATCTGAATCACTGAACACATTTAGAGCCCAATCTCTGAGTTAGATTTACATTATTGATTACAGCAGCACTGTGATTCTACAGCGGAAGATCAACTTTTACAATACAATTTTTTTTTATTTTTTTTAAAGTTGTCCTTATCACAAAAAATATATATATATATATATTTTAGGCACACACAGACATCAAGAATCAGCGTATGAATCTCAACAACGGTGAAAAGCAACATATTCTGATAAACAGATCAACTCTGAACATTAGAAAACAAGCTACTAAAAAGTCACAGAAAAACAGCAAAATTTAAATAGTGAGAATAAAGAAAATTACTAAGACAATTCAGCTCATAATTTATTCATGCACCAATGCATGATGGGAGGCATGGATGAATTTTGATAGGTGGCAAGTTAACTTGCTTTGAACTTAAATATACTAGGTGTAATAACTACAAAGTAATTAATATTACAAAACATTTTAAGTTAAATGAACTCGAATTATTAAGTTAACATTACTTCATTTTTTTAGGGCAACCAGTTTCCTCAAATTTTTTAAGTAAATTCAACTTATCCGGGCTAACAATGTATCTAACATTTGTCTCCTTCATTTGTATGCTTGCTTATCAATAAAAGGCCAAAATCAGACCTATATGGTTGACTTTGACTTCTCCAGTCGGGACACTGATACTGATGGTAGCATTGGTGTATCCTTTTGTTAAGAGTTCAAAAATCAGCCTCTCTGCTGCTGTGGCATTCACTGGTGCAGATACCTGAACCTGAAAAGTAGTGATGTACCTAAAAAAAGATTTCATTTAATTAATGATACAGCTATTTTATCAGCATTTGACTGTTCCATGTGTTCAATGTTGGGACAGTTACTTAGGAGCTCCTTTTAGCACAAGATTCAAAACGTCCATTTTGCATTTTCCCAGTGTTTCCTGAAGCTGAAGAAAAGAAGAAGTACATCAATGGTCTGCTCTAAATTGACTTTTTATAATATATTTATAATGTGTCTTTACTTACCCATTGTTGTGTAGTCTGCTTAGGGTCTGTGATACTGCCACTCATTGTTAGGTTCAGATAGACTCTATAAAAAATGTCTCCAAAATCTGGTGAAACATTAGTGAATTAAACCCCTGTTAAATATAATGAATACATAGAACAAAATACTGCAAAACATTTTAAATGGTTCAGTTATTGATGATAATAATATAAAGTAAACACTATGTAAAACATTTTTGAAAGCAGGTTTTGAGGGAAACAAATGGTATCAATTAACAAACCTGTATATTCAAAAATGTTTTGCATAGTGGTCAGGTCACTGGTCACTTTATTGGCCTTCAAGATGAGATTCTGCTATATGTACAACCATACCAATGTGTTTGTTTAACTCACCTGTGTACGAAGTTAAGCCTGAAGTGGCTGAACAGATATTTTCTATGGCCAGTGTTTGTAATGATGTGCGAGGTACTGAAGAACAGAATATTTTACATGTGAGTTCTTAAATGGGAATGTGAGACCTTTGACCAAATTAAGGTTTAAGTGTTTCTGTATTGATAAAACAGTTTACTTCAGTTGAGTTATGAAGCTCTGGATGGCACAGACCTGATATTGTAATATTTGCACTTCCTATGTCGGGACTCTTTGTGGTTTGAGACAAGACTGGTGCAGTTACAGGAGGATTCAAAGTCACATTTGGTAATACAGCTGTAAAATTCGAAAAAGAATTTTGATCAACTGAATTCTCCACTCCCCACCCCTCACACATAACTACATACCTACTGAGAGGATGTTTATAGAATCTGGGTTTGTTATCAGGAAGATGTTTTCGCTGTAGTTATAGATGGGTATTATCAGCCCCTGTATCTCAGACACTGTTTTACCTACATCATCTTCAGGTATCACTTTCACAAACACCACACAATCAAACCTAAGACCACAACAGAGTCATGATAAATACTCGTTTAGATGATCTTATTCATACACAAAGCATAAACTTCCTATTTTGCTGAGTATCCATGACATACATGTATGTATTGCAGGTGTATGACTAATTTTTTTTACCATTGTGTTTCGATTGGTGGATTTTCATGACCCTGCAAAAAGCATATATATAACACATTTGAGAAAAACACTGTGTTTTGTAATGTCATAACATTAGGATATAAATATACTGTATATGTCCACTTAATTATTTAGTTAAATATGGTATATATTAATATAGTACCTGAATTTTCTCCTTATTTTGTCCAGGTAAACCAGCTCCTGTTTGAGTACTAAATTGGAGCAGAGATGAGAAAAATGTGGCACAAGACATAAAGTCTATGTAACTGTGCAGTTAAATGGAAATATAATTATATATACAAACTTCTGATTTAGTTTGTTTTAAAAAATGAAATGATTACCTTAAATTTGACAGGAGCACAGAATGCACTGATATTTTCCAAGGGAAAATGTGCTTTAGCTGAAATAACAATTAAAAAAAAAACATATATAAATACATATTTATATAAACTCAGCAAAAAAAGACATGTCCTTTTTTCAGGATAATGTATTTTATTGTATTTTGAATATAATTTTGTTAAATCCAAATAAGTTTTACAGATCTTTATTGGGTTTAAACAATGTTTTTCATGCTTTTTCAATGGCTCATAAACAATTATCGCATGTGCACCACTAAAGAGGCCTTTCTACTGACTCTGAAAAACACCAGGAGAAAGACTTATAACGTTATATATACACACATGCAAGTATAATCTTACCCAGTGTAGAACAATCTCCTGGACATCATTCTCAGCGTTGTCATTATTGGTATTTTGCGTAATAGATGTGTTCATCTGAATTTTATATTTTGACGATACTGAAATGTTTTAAAGATATAGTTCATTAGAGTGCAATTTCAATAATCCATAATATCATATAACACAAGTTCTTTGTAACATTAATTCTGTATTTCCTCTCTTATAAATATTCTTGTATTCTTCAGAGAAAAACAGAGCAGTTTCTCTCACCACACTTCAAGCTGTCGTCCTCTATTGTTGTGCACTTCTCAAAATCCCAGTCCTGTTTTCTCCAAGTTATAATGTTCCCATCTACACATTTGCATTCATCCAGCTGCAGTGGACTCAGCTGCACTCCCCACATTCGGAACAAGGACATATCTCCAAGAAAGTTTTTCCCGGTCTCAAATACAATAGCACCTCCAACAAAGCTATGTGACACTCCCAAAGTCAGGGTACCATTTGCGGCAAGGAACCTGGGTGATGTTTCATTCAAATGAAATTCGAAAATGGCTTGATTAACAATCATCTGGAAAAGCCTAGTGTGACTCGACCATGTCAGACAAACTGTGTACCAATTGTCTTTGTGAAGGTCATATGCAACTATCCATTCTTCTCCAAAAAGGGAGGCTTTTAAATTTCCACCATGTCCAGCCAAGCCAAGCTCTACGTGCTGTTGCCCTGGAGCTTTGTAGTCAAAAACAGTCCATTCAGAAGTAATTTGCTTTTTCATGAGGTTGACACAAACACTCAGTTCCTCTAAAGGTGGGATGATAACATTTTTATTCAGCTGCCAAACACATTGGATTGTAAAGGCCATCTTCTTCCCCCATAGGCTCGAGCCTGAAAGTTAGAATACAGATTAGGCATATATCCTAACTTTGTACATTAATAAGCAAGAAATAATATCTTTTTAGCAATATAAAAACTGCAATCACATTTTGTAAAGGAATAGAGAAGAAAAAATATTATACATAAGAAATGCAAGATTTTTGATAAGGTAAAATATTACCTGAACATGTGAGAGAGGAGCCCAAAATCATGTAAATAGTCACAGGCAGGTATTTCTTAAATGTATGCATGATATCTCTATAAATAAATAAAAGAGAGAGAGAGAAAATATTCATTTCTACGGTGTCCTCACTTAAAAAAAAAAAAGGATTTAAAGTAAAAAAATCTCTATGTTTAACATTAAAGAGTTGGTTAAAGAGTCAAACAATCCATAAAATGGAAAAATTATTAAGTTTTAAAAAATTTTAAATTATTACAAAGTTTTTTTATAACTTGTAAGATAAAAGATACACATAGTTTATAACTATTTTCTTTTTATAATGAGTTAGATACTTACTGTCTTATGACATGTCTCTAGAATGGAAAAAACACTTCAGTATTAAGAAAACAAAGTAAACTATGGAAAACCAACAATTTCAACCTAGAAAACCATATGACTCAATGAGGGTATGTTGTCCTCTAAATATATCCAGCGCAGGACCTCTCCTCAGGAGACAAAATCCACGCCCAATCTCTTGTTGATAAGTTATTTATTAATCATAAAGACAGTAATAAACATAAAAGGATCTGTACATGGGTCAATAAGGAACAGTTGCCGGAACCAGTTAATCTTATTATGAACCAGTTAGTAACCCTTTCATTGTATAAATCTGTGAATGTTACGCTATCACAAACCTGAGACCTAGCATGCTTATTTTGATTGTGATGTTTGCTTGTTTTGAGACCCTGTTTATGATTATCACTTATGAATGTGGGAGAAGACACGCCTCATTTATAGTTAAAGATTAATAGTGCCAGTTGTGTGATGAAATACTGCAGAAAAGGCATGACTCTTGCTAAATGGGAAGAATGTGTCTGATATAAGGTCATTGGTGGGCGTATAATGCATTTGTGTCAGCTTGTTCTGTAAAAGGTTAATGATGGTAAAAACAGAACATATGATTGAAGCTGTAATGGTTAATCACTGAAAAACAGCGCATGGCAGTGCATATGAGGAACTGTTTAAGTTTTCATTACATGAACAGTTCTGCATATATTTGTGTGGGTAGAATGTGTGTACCATCTTAACAGGAAGTTGTTTTCGATCTTAAGCAAACAGTTCGGGTAATGTTCCTCCTCAGGTCTTCAGATCAGAATCAGTTCTTCCAGATAGCTCTTACCAAACAAATTTAATTAGATTTTATAGTGGCTGTCTATCTGCAACCCATAGTCCTCTCCAAGCTCAATTACATACTTTTCATTTGGACAGATATTTGCATTTATTAATTTGTATACATATTTTGTGAACATTCTATATTCATCCTTTTATTAGTTCCAAATCAAATGTGTCTGCCATTGTGATATATAAAACATGGAACATATATATATATATATATATATATATATATATATATATATATATATATATATATATATAATTATTATCACATAACTGAAAAATGGTGATTATAATTTTTCCATTGTATTACTTACTAAACAGTATAGATTTCTACTGACACCACTGACACAAGCAGTGACTGATTTTATGTGGGTAATTACATTCTCTGTTATAGAACTTCCAGGTCTTTATTCCGAAATACCGCATGAGGGCGTTTCTTAGAATTTAAAATGTCAAACCAATATGTTTCATGGCTTTAAAGCTTTATTTTATTTTATTTTTTCATTTTTTATTTTATTTCTTTTATTATTTTATTTCTTTTTTTATTTTATTTATCTTTATTTTTTCATTATTTTATTTTATTTTATAATTTATTTTATTTTATATTTTATTTTATTTTATCTTATCTTTTTATTTTATTTTATTTTTTTAAATTCTTTTTTTATTTTATCTTATCTTATTTTTATTTTTATTTTTTTATTATTTATTTTATTTTATTTTGTTTCATTTTATTTTATTTTATTGAAATACCAGACACTGACAAAGAGTAGGACAAAGCTGTGAAACATTAAGAGGATTTTTTAATAGTGTTTCTCTACAACATATATAATTATATTTTCTTATTTTCTGTACATATTTTAATCTATATATATTGGATTGGACATGTAAAAAAAGAAAGAAAGAAAGAAAGAAAGAAAGAAAGAAAGAAAGAAAGAAAGAAAGAAAGAAAGAAAGAAAGAAAGAAAATCAAAGTACATTTTTATTAAGAACATTCTAGTCACCATCTCTGATGAATTTAGTGGAAATGCTGTTATTTTAAAAAGTAGGCTAATGGAAGGTAAAGTTGTGGGACGTGTTTGTTCCACGTTTCAAGAATCAGTGAAGAGAAATCCAAAGCAAAATCACTAACTGCTTTAATTTCTTTATTGTAGTTCCAATGTTTTAAATTGTGTGTTGTTCCCAAAGAGAGGGAGTCTTGTCAAAACGGTTTTCAAGGAAAGCATTAATCATCTTCTGCGTGTATGAGAGATCATTTAACAGAAGGGCAAAGGAAGGTTTCAGCCTCCTCCTCACCATTTCCTCTAAATTTCCCATTCAGGGTATTACTGCAAGAAGCTTGAAAGAATTTACCACAAGACTGTGAAAAAATTATACAACAGTGTTCCTGTGTATGAGGTTTCACACATGGGCCTACACCTCTTTCTTCCACATTTGAAACCAATATTATGACTTCACGCTTACAGAAAGAAATTTCATAGTTTTGACAATAAGGTGTGACAGATATCTTTGATCGGTGCTTTAGTTTATCATATATATTCAATGAATGATCAATTAAAAAAATCAAAATCATGACAATTTTAACAATTATTGTGCAAATAAATATTGTGCTTCATAATGTAAAGCTGACTTCAAATAACCTCCTTTTGCAAAGTGCAAAAACATTTGCAACGTTATAGCATATTCTTCTTTAACTGTATCAGTTAAATCAAGTCACACAAGTTTTTAAAAACCAGTTTTCTTTTGCCCTGCACTGGTCACTGAATTAGTTATAGCAGCTATTGTTATAAGATCCTGAGGTTGTGTTGTATCTCTGTTGTCTCTCTATGGGATGTATTTGCTAGTGCTTCATATACTCTGTTTTCCATATCTGAACCCATGACATTCCCTCACAGGGACAGCCATTATTAGCTAAGTAAGTGTTAAATAACACAAGTGCTGGTGCATTATTTAATACGTGTAACTGATACAAAGCTCAGCCTGCTATAAAAAATGAATGAGGGGCCTGCAAGCTATGGCTAAAATGAAAGAAAGTAGTCTGAGATGCCTGGAAAGCAGAACTGCCAAAGGGAATATGGTGTTTTCTTAAAGGGAGGGGTTGCACAGTTTTGCTGATCCTGTTTCTCATTCAACAGTCAAAGCTTAAGGCCCGTTCACACCAACAATGATAACTGTAAAGATAACTATAACGATAACTATATTTGAGTCATTCCACAAAACCGGTACGATTTGAGTCACTCTGACCTTTTTCAGTGTATTTTAACTATTGGGTCACCAAAATATATTTTTAAAGCTTATTGTATTAATTAAAAATGTCTCCTTTAATAATGTTTAAAAACATGACATACATTTTATGTTCATATTAGAAATGATTTTGTTTTTTTTCAGTTGACACCACCTATTTTGTCATGTCCCTCAAGGCCTTCTATGAAAATGTACTTGGGATATGAATAATAAAACGAGAAAAAAGTCCATTCATTTTGCCATTGCCATAAATATCCATCTGTGCTTTTTGCTGGTACTATTTTTTTTAAGTAAATTCATGATTATTCATTAAAATCACATCATTTAGTTCCGTACCATAGTAACCCTTCAACCCGTTACACAAACCATTCTCCCCCTATAAAAATAATGTGTGACATCATTAATAGGAAGTGACATCATAGAAGTCTTCTGAACAACATTGTGAGCAGACACAGGCAAATTACCACCTTCTTTAATAATTATTACTAAATTATGTTGTGAAATTGTGCTTGTCGAACTTAACCACTCAACCCCGTTACATCAATTAAATATAGAAAACTATTAATTGTGAAAATTATCTTTGTTATTTCAACATTATTCATGATTTCTTAATATCATGCATGCCATGCGCTCTCCATTTATTCACTAAATTTAGAGCAGTGGCCAATTTGGGCAAAAAAAAAATCACAACCCCATCACACCTACATTTTTATTTTTATTTTTTTTGTTAAGTTTATGAAAAAGTAATTTAAAGTTAGTTGAATTCTGTCTGAAGTGTTCAGAGCAATCATAAGAATACTGATTTAGTTCAAATTCTGAAGTTAAGCCTTTGATAAAAAATGATGAGGTTGCTGCCACAAAAAGTGCCCATTTCAGGCTTTAGTATAGCAAAAGTGTGAGATTTTATGTAACTTTTATATTTGCAATTACTGAATTAGTGTGAGGGACATCTGATTAATAGGAAAATGATGATTTATATTACAAATACATTTTATAATAATATTCAGAGAGCTCCCATAGTGTCCATAACTTAAAATAATGACCAATAATAATAGGGATTTGATGCCTGAGATAGAAAAATATCTGTTTTGCTGTTCTTGTTGCATTTACACGGCTTTAACCAGCAGATGTCCTCAACATGCTATGTTTGGAGTAAATAGCTAGTGTAATTGAACTAATCTAGCTGACGAAATCAATATAGTGGAATAAAAACAACACCTAACCATTTTCACTGCAACTTCAAAGGAAGCAAGACAATGTTGTCGAAACTAGCGTTGGATACCTGAGGTAATTTTTATGTTATGCTGTTTGCTAGCCTGGTATGATCTCATCGTTAATACTTCTCACCATTTATTTGTTTTCCATATATCCATTTTCTTTAAAGTACCCTTAAAAAGAGGAGATGACTTGTCAAACAGTGGAGGCTTTTTCTGGACCTTGGCGATTAACTTCTTCACAATGTCGTCTGCCATTTTAAATGCGCGAGCCCTTACATTAGAACGGATTCTGATTGGCTGTCAGTGTTTAAAGGATGAGTCCACTTTCAAATAAAATTTTCCTGATAATTTACTCACCCCCATGTCATCCAAGATATCCATGTATTTCTTTCGTCAGTCGAAAAGAAATTAAGGTTTTTGATGAAAACATTCCAGGATTATTCTCCTTATAGTGGACTTCAGTTGCCTCCAAACGGTTGAAGGTCAAAATTACAGTTTCAGTGCAGCTTCAAAGGGCTTGAAAGGATACCAGACGAGGAATAAGGGTCTTATCTAGCGAAATGATCTGTCATTTTCGAAAAAAATACAACTTTATATGCTTTATAAACACAAATGATCGCCTTGCACGTGCTTCCGCTTTCCGTATTCTTCAAAAAGTTTACGCTGTATGTCCTACGCCTTCCCTATTCGACTTACGGAAAAAAAACGGAAATGCCGCGCGTTCGTTCCTTAAGTTGAATAGTTTCTCTATATCGTTATCGTTATAGCTGTGGTGTGGACACTGCTATTCTTTTATATTCAGAAAGATTTTTAGTACTATCTTTAGTGTTATCTTTATAGTTATCGTTCTTGGTTTGAACAGGCCTTTAAAGGAAAACATACAAAGCCTGTACACCAAACCTTTTATTTAATATTTTTGTTGATTTAAAACATAACTTAAAAACAAATATCCATTTCAAAATATCTGATTATATAACTATGCAAATTAAACTTTTAATGCCCACAAAAGGCTATACACTCAAATATGTTCATCATTTTGCAAGGGGAGACCCTTCCTAAAATATTAGGACAGTTATATATTTTCATGTGTAAATTTGTTTTATACTGTATGAGAAGTGTGATATTATAAATCAAATCATTTGCTTTTATATTGTCATGTAACATATCTATCTGTAAAATATTTACTTTGTATTAAGATTTACTTCACAACTTTTTCTATTAGAGTAATGAAACTTTGACAGCCCTAAAATACATTTAACCATCTATGGTACGGTGTTGCCTCCAGGCAACATGGTCTATTTTAGTTTGTTTTTAATAGAATAAGGCACCAATTGATTTATCAAACATATCTCAGGACAGAATAACTCAAATACTAATCAATAAAAGTGCAAAAAAGACCAAAACATGACCAACAGGGGTCTATTTTGTGTCAGCACATGTGCACATGTCACATGACTCCATATTTTCTCCAATGAAAAGTGCTTTTTTCACTTGTTTGTAACCATTTAATCACCAACAAAAAATACGAGTCACCTTCACTGGCAAGTAAAGAAGTATTTTTAAGAACTTTACATTATATATCATCAAATGTTTTAGAGAAAATAACAAAAAACTGCATGTTGCCTCAAAGCATCATTGTACCAGAATGGAATCGCATAAGGCCATACAGCCATAATAGGTTAATACAAATGTATCAGAAAAAGAGTTAGATTTATCTAAATATGTTGCCATTTTCACATGATTTTGTAATGCACTTATGAGAATAGTAATTCACATGCTATATCTGCATATATTATGATCTGCACATTTTCTATAGCACTTCAAAAAGGTATAAAACACAGGTAGCAAAGCCAGTTGATGAAGGTGAGGATGAGGGGTCATACTGTGATGAGGAAGATGAAATATAGTGACAATCCGTCAGGGAGAGAGTGAGGGTGAGAGAGAAGATGGAGATGGGGATGAAGATGGTTATGATAACTTAATATAATAACATAATAATATGATGGTTTGGTAATACTGTTACAATGTATTACAATGTATGTTACAATGTGGTACAGTGTTGCCTGAGGGCAACAGCTGGATATAAAATGTTACTTTTTATTAAATATGAAACTTTTAATACATTAAAAACTAGATAAATGTGTTTGTTTAAGTGTCTAGTTAAAGAAATTGATGTTTTCAATAAATATATTTTTTTTTCTACATGAAAATGCCAAATGTTTAAATTTTTCCATTGTGGTACAATGTTGCCTCGAGGCAACAAACTTATAAAAAATTAAATAAATTAAACAATTATGAAAATGTTTATTGATATTGTTAAAGTGTCCAATTTTAAGCAGGAAAAACAACACAAATAATTTTTTCCTCATTGATATCATATTGCCTACCATAGAGGATTAAAATTAAATATTTTCTTTTTCTGAAGTTTAGCTCCCTCTTGTGGCCACGGACACCATTTTGAAAACCACTGTCTCTGAGTACGAGCGCTCATGCTATATCTTGCAGTGTGTGCTGTTGACCTCTAGATGTCGCTGTCACCGTCTGTAGCGCTTGACTGGTTGAGCAGTCGGCGTCCTCGCGCGCCTCTAATGTGTCAGCGCCAAACAGCAGGAAAAAACTTCGGCAAAAATGGCGGAGGGTGCAACGTCTCTGAAAGGGTTGCGGGCGCAATTGGGTAAGAATTTGCTGATTTACAGGCTCTTTTGACCAGTTCTCGTTGCCTAAAATCAGTCACATGACATATCTTTAGTACTATGGGTTTGTTTCGAGGTTGTTTGGACGGTTGAGGACTTAAATCCATTACTTTCATTGAGGGGGTTTTGAGAGGCAGAGTTAGCGGGCTCAGATGGACGGATAACGGCCAGCTAACTGCTAAACTTACTCCAGAACCAGGCAACAAGTTTGTGTTTGTTCGCTAGTATGTTCTTGTGGAGTTTAATCTTTAGATGGGATGAATTTACGAAGTCCAAAGCGTTTTTTATGTTACGTTTGCCGGGAGGCTTGATAAGTGATGTCTTGTTTGACAGGGATACATCATCATCACATCTTTGAATGGCGCTCTTATCTACATACCTAACCTATTCGTTTGGTATTTTGAAGTTGTTATTTTCGCATTATACTAAATATTCTCTTAATAAGGTGATTTTTGAATGTGTATAAACCCTTTGCAGTCTCATAATTTGGTTTCTATATTCGCTTCCTATCTTGACTAGCAAAAAGAGACACTGACATTGATGTCGAAATACTTCATGTTTAAACTCCAGAATCAATTGGAGAGCTGCATGTTTGATGAAGGTGACTATTTTGTATTGAATTGAGCTATATAAGTGAAACTATCAAGGTGTAGTTTATTATTATTGCATTGTATATGCAGGCAGAACTAAGCTAGTGTTTACTGATCGATTGTTTAGCAGCATCTGTCGCTTGATAACCTATTATGTTGAGTGTTTGAGTTTCTGTGTTGCAGATGCTGTTGCCATCTTGGTCAGTAATTGCTAAACAGGATGTCTGTCTACACGTATGACTCTCATTACACTTTGAGATGGAGCCTTAACTAGGTCGTTTATCATCTGGTCTTTCAGGATTAATATAAACTGTCATTTTATCACTATCAACATAATTGCAGTTTTGCAGCAAACTCTATTTACTAGTTCTTGCTTCTTACGAAAACATGCATGGGTTGCCTGTTTTGCATGCTCTTCTGCCTTGCTAATGAGGAATGATTTGCACTTTTGATGTATTGTGTTTAGCATATGCCACTAAAAGACTAGTAGATATAGCTTTCACTGTAGCCTGTGGTTAATCTTACAGAGTTGTAAAAGTTCTTAGGGCCTGTTGTGTAAAGGAACATAACAGTCCTGAAAGGCTTCTGCTTTTGTATGTTCTTTAGCTTCTTCTTTTCTGTTGTAGAGCTTGAATTCAATTCATTTAATTGTAAAAAGCGGGTCACATTGTGGTTAGAAACCTCAAAGTGGCGTCACATCAAGATCAGCATCCTGCCAGTGTTAACCCTGGCCAGACTGCAAGCATAATGTAGGGTGAAGTCCATTGGTAACAAAAAGTGCACATATTTGGTTATTTTTTTTGTATTTATTTATTTTAATTAATTTGTCCCTTGCATTTTAAAAGCTATTATTGAAGAGCATGAAAAATAGCATGGCCAGTTAGAGCCATGTGATCTTGAGCTGTTTTGTTATCGTAATCCAGCAGGCTGGTTATAAGTCAATATTAAACTGGTAGCACCTTTGTTTATCAGGCGTACTCATCATTCTTGGCTGTCAGAATGAGGGCTGTAATTCTCATTATTAAATAGTCAGTGCCTCTCCTCTCTTGAGTTGTTATTTTGAAGTCAGTATCTTTTAGTGAAACCAAAATATGGGGCAAATTTGTGAAGCAAAATGGCTTATATTTGTATTTCAGTCCTACAGGCGCTGTACATGACCTGCTGAGCTTTTTGTCTTTTCTAGTAGAGAAATTTGGTTAAGTGCTGCTGCATTCAAATGTGCAACCCAGCCTTATTGGAAAATCCTGCCTGTGGCAACATTTCTGTAAAATTATATTTACGTTACTTTTAAGTAAAATGTCCAGTGACTATCTATAAATGTGATTCAGTTTTAACTAAAAAAGGATAAATGTGATTATGTTGATGTTTTATTGCATTGGTTATTGTACATGAAATTTCTGGTAAGTGACGCTAAAAGGTTATTGCTCTATCGCATTTGAAAATAATGTACCTCTTGTGAATCTGGCAATGTTTTATTGCGTTGGTTGTACATATTGCAGAAGTTTGGAAATGAATTGTCTGGGAAGTGACGCTAAAAGGTAAAAATGCTCTATTGCATTTGAAAATAATGTACCACCTGATTGTGATTACAGTTTATAAAGTTATACTTATGGATATTTTTCTTACAAAAATGTATTGCTTAGCTTCAGAAGGCATTTATTAACCCCCTGGAGCTGTATGGATATGCCTTTTTTTAAATATAACTCTGATTGTGTTTGGCTGAAAGAAGAAAGTCATATACAAGGTTGGCTTGAGGGTGAGTAAATTAAACCCTACCATAAACCTAACTGATAGTGTTAACAAAAGCAAACATTAGATAAAAACACATTTGCTGAAGCAGCCATGTCATTTTAGTTCGCTTCTACAAATCTTTTATTGTGACACGTGTTTCATGGTACTCATACCTGAGCGCTCTGCATCACAAGTGCAGTGCTGTACGAGGTGAGCTATTGATCAAGTTTACTACTTCAGAAAATCCATTCATATGGAGCTGGTTATGTGATGCAAACATAAATGTATTAGTTTACAAATCATGCACTTTGGTAAAAGCGTTTTGAGGTCAAACATTGTTTGTATAGGTAAGATTTTGGAGTGTCGCAAAAATGTAGGGAGAGGCGCATATTTCCAATGAGCCCATGTTGCAAATGTGTTAGTGCACATGTGGGTGCACACTTATTTAAATGTCCAGAGCTGATGATGACGTTATTATTAGCCTCCCGGAAGCAAGCGTGACCTACTGTCCATACGTCATCATTGCTCTACCTCTTGAAATAGCCCAAGCTTACATAGCCCAGGTGTCCCCACTAATCTCTACAAGAACTACATTGTGGGGTCAAGAGAGGTTCGCTCTAACCTTCATCAAACTCACCTGCCTATAATTTTAGGGCTGCGTTTAAGTCCGCTTTTTTATGCCCTTTCCTTGCTAACTTCCCTCTTTTTAAATGGAAACCCCTTGATCACTTGTGGGTAAATTAAGTGCACACACTGTAAGTTGCTGTTGCACTGTGTTCTTTGAATCTGCCTGAAGTGTACAAATGAGTAGACTCGCTCCCTCAGTCAAAATCGAGGAGGTCAAGTGTCTGTCCAAATGCCTAGTTGAAGAAGTTGAATGCGCTTCCAAATGGTGGCGAGGATCCCCCCCGCTGGGAAGTGCTTGGGTGAAATTTGTGAGTGTATAGCCCTTTCTCAATATGCATTCTTAAGCACTCGTGTCCTTGTACTACATTATCATCAACCATCAAAGTTTGATTCCAATACTGTGTTCTTGATGTGTTCTTGATATCAAGGATGCATCGAATACAGACTTTAGAGAATCGAACTGTTAGAAATCCCAGAAGACGATGCAGGTGGTGGACGTACGGAAGCCTGTAAGCTTTAAAGGGTTAGTTCACCCCAAAATGAAATTTCTGTCATTAATTACTCACCCTCATTTTGTTCCAAACCCATAAGACTTTCGTTCATCTTCGGAACACAAATGAAGATATTTTGATGAAATCTGAGAGCTGTCTGTCCCTCCATTGACTGCCGTTGCAACTACTACTTTGACATTTCAAAAAGTTCATAAAGAGATTGGAAAACTATTCCATATGAATCAAGTGGTTTAGTTCAAATTTTCTAAAGAGACTTGATTGCTTTTATGATGAATAGATTTAATTTAGGCTTTTACTCACATGTAAACATTGATCAGCAAACATAAGCAGAAGCTCAACCGGCACTTTTACACAGCACTTTTGAGCTTCTTTCAAGCTAGCCTAGCAAGACCAGCCTCCATGAGAACGCAAGTCTGTTCATTGGAATTGAGAAACGGCCTGTCTAAAAGTGGAGGTAAACGCAGCCTAGTAGGCCTGAAGGCCTTGATTAGCTTGTTCAGGTGTGTTTGATTAGGGTTGTAGCTAAACTCAGCAAGAAAGTGGACCTTGAGGTCCAGAGTTAAGAACCGCTACTTAAGATATTTAAGGCACTTGCGTTGTGTTTTTAAGATTGTGTATCAAAATTAAAAAAACATGTTTTAAGACCATTGCAATTTGATTCATTTGTTTTGCTTTGTTGTTCTGTTTTTCTCCAGATCACCAGAATGTGTTCAATATGTTGGGTCAAGGAATCCTGAAACCAGCCTATTAAAGTGACTTAATTAAGATCAATTAGTCAAATAGTCTTTCAGGCAACTTACCAACTAGGTAATTTTGATATGTATTTTTGTAACACGCTGCTATGCGTTCGTGTTTGAATATGTGTGTGTATGTAAAATCACAGCTGTGCCTTTTTTTCAGGCCTGAATAATTGAAAAGTGCAGGCACGTTCCTCCCCAGGCATCTGCCCTAGAGCACTTCCTGTTGTCCCAATAACAGGCTGCTACTGCAGCAAAAAGAAAAAAGAGTGAGGCAAACAGTGAGCGGTAACAGGACCCCACTGACCCACTGAGCACTGACTCTCCCTGACTGCTAGATCTCCTTGGATGTGCACGGCAGGACATAGAGAGCATAGTGTTGCTTTTTGTATAACCGTTCTTTGTTTTCTATCAGACTGAGTGAATGAAGGTTTGTTGAACAGCCCATCTTGTCATCTGACAGTTTAAATGGGGCAGCTGTTGTCAGAAGGGGTGATGCAACCCGTGTCTGTTTTTAGTGTTCAAAATTTAAAGCTCAATGATCAACAATCACAGTTGTTTAAATATTGAAGAACAATGCCAATTGGCTGTAACAGTGATATAAAGATCTGATAGCCGATGTGATAACTGTTTTGACACCAGATAACTGAGTATCTTAATCACATCAGTGCATTGTGGCACAATGCATTGCTTCCTTCTGGTACAGATTAAGACCAAATGCCTGTTTTCTTTGCATGCATATTTTACTTATGCATTTGAGACTGTCTGCTGAAAAAAAAAAAAGTCTTCCTTTTTGACCATGCTGTGTTCTCATTGATACCTGTCTCATTTCCTCTGTAAGGTAAAAATAAAATCTTAGCAGCTGTTAGCGATCCACATATGTATGTTTGTCTATTTCTTCGAGACATTATTGTTTAGTGGCCCATAAAAAAAACATGCAGATTAATTGGAGTTGCATTAAGGAACAGTTTGAGGTCAGCTTGGGCTTGCCTTCATTGTCTTTACATCATGAATGTATGTGTGAGGCCTAGATAATGTCTCCATTGTGTTTGTCCATTGTAGGGCTGGTGGTCATTTGCATGCCGCGTGTCGCAAAGCCCACAATGTGAGGTTCAGAGACAGAGTATGACTCAGATGGTGTTTGCATATTCATTGAGTCTGAATATGGCCTGAGTGCTCTACAGATACATCCCTCCTTGTAGGTCGTCCTGAGCTTTACATGAGACATTAAGACAGTGAAAAGAACAAAAAAGTGTTAATTTCAGAGCAGCTTGCTTAAAATGTAAGCATGTACTTTAAGAAATCTTTTAGTGCAGGTGTATGTGGTACTTTCACTTCAGCAGGAATTACCCAGCCTGCTCTTTCTCCTGCTATTTTAAATGTCACTATGTGCAGTAGAAAAGCTCAAGCTATTTCAATCTAGAGATGTGTAAAACTGCACTTTTTCATAACGGCTTGTTGGTTGGCTGTCTGAACAACTAGCCAAATGTGTCAGAATAGTAATAATTGAAAAAAGCAGTAATGATAATAATTAAGATGATTTTTATTATAATATTAACACATCTGAAATATTAAAGTTAAAGTAAAATGAATACAGCTAGTCAGTCTTACTAATCAGTCTACCAGAGTTCATGATATTTGTAAAATGACAGTCATTAAATATATTAATATAATGTTATTAAATATAACATCATTTTGTCAGTTATCAGACAATATGGGTTGATCGCTATATGAGTCATATTCCATCATTGATTGTGCAAATGTAGCTAATCCTCAGATTGTTGTGTTGTGGAGATGCAGGTATGTCTTACATCTGATGATTGAATTTCAGGTTGAAAGTTAGTTGCCCACTATCTTGGGATCAAACATCATTTCCTGTTTTTGTTTGCTTTTAATTACAAGACTGTTCTTTTCTCCGTGTGACAAAGTCTCTGTATAATGTTGACTGTACTTATCCTTATACAGAAAACCAATAATAGCAGTATCATCTGAAAATTTTACATCAATATTCCAAGGATGGTGACTCCTATACTCATTAGTGTACAGTGTAAATAACAGCGATGAACACACATACCCCTGGGGAACACCAATACTAATGGACCTGCACTCAGAGCTTGTCGAGTCTTACCAATAAGAAATGAATGGAACCATTTAATACTGTATGGACTAACAGCCACGCTATTGAGTTTGGAGAGCTGCATGGTATTAAAAGCAGAGCTCAGATCAAGGAAGAACAACCTGGCATAATCCTTAGGATCCAGATGTTTTACAACATGATGGCTAGCCCACACTAAAAGATTTTCAAAATGTGAGAGACCACAAACATGACGATAAATGGCAGCGATCTTTGCTTGCTTTCTGTATATAATGTCTAATTTCATTGGATTAACAACCATATTTAAATGCATATTTTAAATTTAAATTGTGATTAAATGATAGGTGTGTACTGTAAAGTAATTGCAAGAAAGCCTCTTTCTCTTGACTAATATGACTGAAGTCAGGTCTTTTAGACTAAGATCTGTCCTTTTAAGAGAAGTATGTTTCATCTATGCATGAGTGTGATCAGAAACCGTAATAATGCTTAATCAAAATTCAATCAAAATATTTAATGAAAGATGTACTTTCTGACAATGCGGTTAGTATATTTTGGAAGTGCTGCAGGGGAAAGCTAACACTTGCATTAATCAGCCGAGCAAACATGGTTATTGTGTATAGCTGCTGTCAGTCTTGTTAATATTATGCTGATAATCTCAAAATGACAAAATATTGGCTGATATATGGCTCTCACACTTGTAGCTTGTTTCTTTGCAACCAGTTAGTCCTTAATAAACATGTCCATTAATGCTTCATATCTTCGGTATTCCCACTTCTACTTTTGATTTTTAAAATGTTTTGTACTCTCTAGTGCTGACTATAGTTAAGTTAAAAAAAACTCTTGGTTAGCTGTTGAGCTTTTTATATTAGTGATATACATTTCCAGCAGTTCATAACCCTCTCTGTATTATTGTTGTCAGTCTTCCAGTGGAGCCCCACTTCCGTCATGCTTTTCGGCTGTTTGGTTTTTATGGGTATTCACACTGCAGCACATGCCAGCCTCTAGGCACAAAAATCCCTCTAGATATTCTGATGCCTTCAGAGTCTCTGTGGATTTCTCAGTCTCATAGCGGACATCATGATCAACAACAAATCAAAACGCATTCCTAAAAATGAGTACTTTGCTCAGGGACGTGCACAGGAATTTTGAGGGGCAGTTGCTCTGACCTAAAAAAAAAAAGGGCACTCCCCTACCAACAGCACCCCCCCCAAAAAAAAAAAAAAAACACGGCCAAACACGAAAACTAAGGACATTTAATCTATAATTTTATTTTATTTTAGTTAGTTTTGCCAAACACACATTACAGTTTTGGTTAGTTATCGTTTTTTGTAATGCCTCGTTTTTATTTTTATTTCAGTTAACGACGATGTTTTTTCCCACCTAGTTTTCGTTTTTTCGTTCGTTTTCGTTAACGATTATAACCTTACTCACCTTTCCGACAACGTTAAATCGTCTCACCCGACAACCGCGACAATCTCCTTCTAGTGCCGCTCATGCAGGCTCAGCTCAGGTGCCGGTCGCGTGCAGCGCTGCAGCCATGTAAACAGAGTTTGCCCTTCCCCTACTGACTTTCACTTTCAGACGGGTGCCCGAATATGGAAGCGAATGAGGCTTTGCGATATTTTTTTTTTTTATTTTTTTTTTTTTAAATCTAGGCCTACGTGAAATTCTGCATCCATTGTACGATTTTTTTATTTATTTTTTTTCCACCTCAGAAGGGCAACGTGAGTCGAGAAGGGCATATGGGCAGTTGCCCTGGCAACCTGAGCAACCCCCCTGTGCACGTCCCTGACTCTGCTTAAGCCAGAGGAACTTACTGTAAAGAGATGGCTTATTCTCAGCCAGTGATATGTGCCCAAATGGTGCCCTCTCTTCAGCTGACAGTTTATCAGCAGCATCTTGATTTTCACCATACAGACATCACATGCTTCTTCATCACCAGCTTAACAAACACACTCTTTTTTCCTCTCTCTGAAGGGAGAGAACTGTTACAAAGGCACACAGACTTGTTGATCATTTTTCCATATCCTTCCTTCCTCCTCTCCTGCTTGCTGTAAGACTGCTGAAGAGCATTTGAAAGGCGTTTTGTGTTGATCAGAGATGGAAGCAGTATTACTTTGACTCAAACATTGTATACTACGGATGTGCACGAGTACCCGAGTCAGGGCTCCAGACTGCGACCATACAAATTCACACGTTATGAATGTAAAATTTGCATGTTATTTGCGTGTTCTGTGACCAGTAGCCTATCGCATAGGGCTGGACGATTATGGCCTAAAATCAAAACCTCGATTAATTGAACATTTTACCTCGATTACGATTAATGAACGATTAAGTTAGTTCACTGACAAGGTAAATATGTAAATATGCTTGACTATTAAAGGTGGGATATTTTTTCCTATTGAAAAAGTGATCTGACATAACAGCAGTTATTTTATCTATTGTTCGTAACATTTCTTAGATTTCTGCTCGTTGTAAATCAGATAGAGAAAAATTAGCACAGTACCAGTACTTAATGAAAGCGATTGCGTGTGTGAATTAGTCATACCGTTTCTCTATTAATTGTGAAGCTGTGGGTTGTAAATAGTTCCTTCAAAAGTAGAAAAATGTTGCTATAATAAGTTTTGAGTTTCTAAGTTCTTAAGTGATAAATCACAGGACAACGTGACAACAGTTTCTGCTCCTCTAGTGTGCGCGATCTTACGTTTTGCGCGCTACTGTTTTGTATAGTGTTTGTGCCACAATGCAGCTGCGCGGACGGTGGCTCGATTATGGCCTAAAATCAAAACCTCGATTAATTGCTTGAATGTCCAAACTGGCAAACTTTAAAACGCATACAACTGAGACAGTTTAGTGAAGACGCCAAAGAACTAGCGCTGATGAAAGCCGACTGTCTTGTTGCCTCACGTCGGTGCAAAAAAGCTGCATGAACATACCGTTCTGTAAAGGAGACAACTGCCTATTTCTTCTTTTAGAATAGACTTAAGCTTTAAAGAAAGTAGCTTTACAGTATTAAATTAAAACAGACATTCAGTCATGAAATGGGTTATGAACCCAAAAAACTTTTATACTGTGTGTACATTTAAAACATATACACTTAACGAATACTGCAGTCAATATTATTTTCCCTTAGATTGCACAAAATAGTGATTAGTGATATAAATGCAAATGATACTGTATTGATTAAATAAAATAAAGTTGTAAGGTTTTATGCATATGGTGGTGTGTTCTTTATGACCATTTTTTCTAAAATTAGATCCTCTTTCTAAAAAAATGCAGCGCGTGCTTTCCATTTTGAATATCAATTAGGGATGTGTCATATTTTCGAATATTCGATTAGTTGATTTAATTATAGAATATCGAATAGGTTGTGCGATTGTCGTCTTAAAAAAATCCTATGTTTTCAATGGTGCCTTAACCAGAGGGTGGCGCGCGCGCTGCCAATAACGCACTAAAAAGCTGTCAATCAACTCTTAGACAACAGCAGAACATAGACAAGCGTGGCATATAACAGAACGTCAAAATATCACAACGTGCCGTATAGCTGTTCAATGTACGCGTTTAGGCAGCCTAAGTAATGGCTTGAGGTAGGCTTGCTGTAGTTGGTGTTGCCGGTGTTCGAACAACATGTATCATCATGTCACCGTCCCGAATCGATAATTTGAAAGTGAAAGTATTCCCTCGCATTCATGGTGCGTGTCCACTATAATGCCGGACTGGACAAAAGCGAGGCGAACGCCGCGAGCGAGCGACACTGATAGTCCACTGGCGAAGAGCGAGCGTTTTCAGCATGTGGAATACACACTCGCTCTGCTTCCACTGTTATGAATGGCCTGCGGATTTTACTTTCACTTATATTACATATTAATATGTTTTAGCACATTACAATCATTATATGGCTTGAGTTAAGACAGCATATTCCCCAATGAATTAAACAGTTTATCAATATCACAATAGAAAGCAGCAGGGGAGGGGTGCGATTTTGAATAATAATCGAATTTCCCAGCGATTTTCGAATATTATTTTTGCTTGATGCCCATCCCTAACATCAATCATGCTGATCACTTTCATTATTCCACTCTGTTCATGCTCATCAGATAAATTTAAGGTCATAAAAAGTCTTCAGTGCCTTAAATGGTATAACAAGAGTATTAATAATCATTTTAATAGGCGTTCACACCAGATACAACTTGCTCGAATAAATCACGCTATTCTCGCATAGTTGGACGCTTGAACAGTTTGAGTTTACTCATTTCATTCGCATGCGAAATTCACTTCACAACAGACGCGAATTCGCGTCATGGGAATATGTATCCCTCAGACTCTTCCACTTCTTTCTGCACACTTCCTCTGAATAAACACATCAATCGTCAGCGGGAAAGTAGTTCTAAAATACGGCGAATAAGCTCAATTTACCGGCTTTAGCTAGCTTGTAGTCTCATTATGTGTGTGTGTGTATATATATATATATATATATATATATATATATATATATATATATATATATATATATATATATATATATATACACAATTCGAGTAAAGAGCGTTTTTTACAACTTGCCAGATTGTCTGACCTCCTCACTCACTCTCTTCCAAGCAAGATCCTTTTTATTCTTGCTTCTATGAAAGTACGCAGATGTATCGTACAGCTCCGGGTATCCAATGATTTTGTCCTCCATTTTTGTTTCGGATTTCTGCCTCCACCCGCTACGTCGTAATCACGTCACTACTAGAGCAAGCTCCTGATTGGTTAATGCGGCGCGAATATTCGGCAAATTTCAGATTTTTTGCAACTTGCGCGAATCAAATGCCCGAAACACTCAGTTCACGCGAATGGCGCCGCAGGATGTCTGTCACGTCTTTGCATTGACTTAACATGTAAATCACTCGCGCTTCACGCTTCATTCACGTCTGGTGTGAACGCACCATAAGGCGTCTTATATTTTGTGGATGGATAAACAAATCACGGTACTCTCTAATATGATTATTCACTTTAATTTCATTAAATAAATGTGAGCGCTGAATGTTTTAATGTCAAGCAGCTTTATTTCCATATATTTATATTTATTTTCATTTGATTCAAAGTAAACCATTGTAGCTTCAGGAAGGAAAGACTAAGAACATTATTTGACACATATTATTCAATATAAAGATTTTATTAGCATCAGGGTTATAGTTCATTAAAATCATTTAACATTTTTGCTTGAAATAAATGTAATACTGAAATTAAAATTTATACAAACTAAACAGACATGTTTAAAAACAACAAAAAATAAAACTAAAAACAAAAAAATTATTAAAACTTAACGAAAAATGAAAGCAGAAAATATGAAAATCTAATCTGATTTAAGATGTTAACAAAAACTAAAATAGTATTAAGTGAAAATAGTGACATTCATTTCCCAGAAGTCACAAGATGAAAATGCTGAAACTGTAAACGGGAGATATATAAACACAACGTGATGACTAAAAGTAGCCTAAGTGATTTAAAAATTTTAAGTTCATTGTTGTGTGGCTCTTAAAAAAATTATTTGGTGCCTGTTTTTTCCCCTTAGAGAAGTCAATGGCTCCTTGGTGAATTTTTTTTGTCTGGAGCCCTGCGAGTACTCGGACGTGACGGCAATGATCGATAAAGAAAATGATGATTGCTGTGACTTAAAAAAAAGTATTTTCTGATTGGATATTATGGCATTTTGGGCAGTGTGTGATCAAAATGTGATCGTATTAATTCATACGAATTAACCACCATTTTAGGCATATTTTTATGTCATATTATTTGTCAGCATTCATTTTCGTAATAGTGTTTTAATTAAAATATTTTCGTTATCGTTATGATAGACATGCTCCCTAACGTTATTGTTCAATAACATATCATCTTAAGCCATCCTGTTGGTCAGTCAGAAGCACAGAGGTTATTTGTGCTGGAATTTTAAATCATTTTCACAGAATCAAAAACTCCCATGGCAAGTCTCTTTAAAATGAAACTATATTCCCATAGACTTTGCTTGTTACCTCTTTTTTTTAGTAGTGCTTAGGGCTGCGGCAACCATCTTCACATACTTGAAATAAACACTTATAAACAAAAAAAAATCTTTAAGGGCTCCCTGTGTTTTGTTTTTGTTTGTTTGTTTTTGTCAAATGAACGTTTGATGGCTGAAGATTTGAAAATGAAGAATTTCAGACAGCCATAAATATTAGTATTGTAATTTTACAGTTGTATTGTAAAATAAAATATTAGTATTATATTATTTTTCTGAAATACTCTATTTTATTATTTTACGGTTAAGTATTATAATAGTAATATTCTTTATCATTATTATTATATTATGATATAATAATATATAACCACAAAATTGCAATTAGATTTTTTTGCTGCAAACCGTGCAGCCCTAGTAGTGCTACCTAGTAGATTTTATATGCATTTGTCTCATTGCTTTTCCAGCTGCAGCTGCGCAGGCGCAGGCAGAGGAACGGCGCAGCCAGGCAGGGAACAGCCCAACACCAGCAGCTCCAGCCAGCACATCGAAGAGCCAGACCAGGCCAGGTAACAAACATGATCTCTGTCACTGCAGGGGTCAACAAGGATTTTTTTTTTTTCTGCAGGCCCTGTTGAAAGAGTACCCAGAATATTGCTGGTTCTGATGACACTGAAACCGAATGAATTTTTTTAAAAAAAAAAGTCTCAGTAGTATATTTTTTATTAACCTGATCTTATAGCATATTATTTTTGTCTTTCTTGCTTACACACATTTTGTTTTAATTACCTAGATGCAAAAAGTAACAGTTTTGAAGCAAAAAAAAGACATTTTGGGAGGGAAAAAAACTAAAAACATTCATTATTTTTGTACGATTTTTTTGTTGTTGTTTTTTCGCAGTCTTGCTTTGGTTAAGTAATGTGTTGTCATATGACTCTACACTTATTAAGGCCATTACACCACTGTAGCATGTCCTCACACACGCCCATGACTCGGTGTCAATACTATATCAGGTGTGGTGAGCTCATAGCGGAATCTGTAACCTGAGCCTCATGTAAAGACCATGCCAGAGGATTATCTGCGCATTGGATACTAGTGCAATCTGCCGAGAGCTTTTCATGGCCCAGGAAGTGTTCAGATTTCACCTGATACACTAGTTGTGTGACGTTGTGTTCTGTGACGTGTTCTCAGTCATTGATGGGGCAGCCCTGAGGATAGATGACAAACTTCGAGTGGCCAAAGAGAGGAGAGAAGAGCAGGAAAAGCAACATGGTGACAAAGCAAAGTATTTCACACAACAGGTGTTGGCAACCTTAGGTGTGCGTGCCACCATTGGCACACATAGCTCAAAGACAACAAGAAACAATGTGTTTACAAACAATGAGGTGGTCATTTGCATAATTTGTTCATGCTGAGCTGGAAGCATTCAAAGAAAACTCAGTATATACTGCATGCAATTTTGCATGGTGATGCACAGTGATTAAATATTAAAAAGGCCCTTCATGTCAAAAAGGTTGCCAAACCCTGCACACACTTAATTAATTAATTCTTTTACATTTTAACAAATCACACAAACACACCTGGGTTAACACACTGTGTTTGGCCCGTTCAGCGGCCCGTGAGACTCAGCTCCTGGAGCGAGAACGCAAGGCCCGGCTGCAGGTGGAGCGACAGATGGAGGAGAGACAAAAGAAGCTTGAAGAGCAGCGCAGGAAGGAGGAACAGAGGAGGGCTGCAGTGGAAGAGAAAAGAAAGCAGAAATTAGAGGAAGAAAAGGTAAACTTTGTTACATAGGTATTGTGTTTTTACGGTGTTAAAGTCGAGGTTAAGATCAGTGTAATATTTTATTTGAAAGAAATAAATAATTTTATTCAGTAGGGGTGGGCGATATATCAGTAGAGATTATCAGTAGAGATCTACATTTGTCAACCGGTAGAGATTTTATACTATCATCTCTATCACTGTGATAGAGACGATAGTACAAAATCTCTACCGGTTGACAAATGTCAACCAGTTTATTGTCTCTACTGATATGTTGCTGTGCTGTGCCGTCAAAAAAAGTGTATTGTTTGCATGCGTTAAGCATTGTGGTTTAAAAACAAGTCATTTTAAGTTGCTTAAGTTGAAGCACAATAATTAACGAACGAGAACTCATTTCGGTATATGTGTGTGCTGTCTTAGAGACTATTTCTGAGAGATGCACGCACATGTAGGTGCTGCTCATACTGTGTGTGAGTTTTTTTTTGCCACCTTATTGGGCTTGAACAGTCAAATACTTACACTTATGTGTCAAAAATGCCAATATCATATTATTTACAATACACAACGTGTTTTTTAATGATATTTTTTGGGGGGACAACCCTCAGATAGGGTGGGTCCTGACCCCCCTGACCCCCCGCGATTTATGCCTATGTGTGTATCAGTATATGTATATCAGTATATCCAGGGCTTGACATTAACTTTTTTGCTCACCAGCCACTGTGGCTAGTGGTTTTCCAAAGTTACTAGCCACTCAGCATTTTCACTGGCCACAATTTTGATGTTGGTAAATTACATTTTATATGATTAAAGTTGACTTTGTTATGCTTAAATTACTTTATTTTGAGTCATTTTACTTGATTTAGAAGATTTAAAACCCTTCCAAACTTTTAAATGCAGATTGACCACCCAAATCAAGACTACATTGTATATCAGCTGGTATGTACAGGTGGGAAAGAGGTGGACAATATGAGCATGGGCTAATATGAGAAATTGTATAAGTTATTTGTGTTAGGCTATATAAAAGAACAAAGAAGCAAATTACAAAAACAATAGTACATTAAAAATAATCTTTTTTCAGATACAGTAGGTTTATTTAACATATAGCCTACATTTATTTAACATCCTTTGTTGTTTGATTAACATTAATGACAGACAGGTAGGCCTGTTTAATTGGGCTGCTGAATGCATGGATGTAACTGACGCATATCCAGTTATTACCCACCTGTTTATGTCCACTTAAGCCATAACCGACTGTATTCACGCGAGATACTCCACACGATGGACATTTAGACATCTGTGTGCACGTGTATTTGACTATTCAGGCGCGAGGAGAACTGATCGCGCACGCGACAGAGAAAGAGAGCGCACGCGAGAGAGAGAGAGCACGCGAGAGAGCGCTTCTGTTGTGTGTCATTCAGCGCAATTCCGCCTATCCCTCATTCACTATCTGCACGTAGCCTAAATAACGAACTGTGTGATTGGATTGTAATTTTGTGCTACGATGATCTTCGACGATCATTTGGCTGTAAACTGAAATAATATTCAACCCGCCAAAGTGGCTAGTGGGAGTGGCTGTCTTACCCGCCACAGCGGAAATCTACCCGCATTTGGCGGGTTGGCGGGTGTTAATGTCAAGCCCTAAGTATATCAGTTAAAATGCCATAGAGGCTTTTCCTAAAGGCTGTATAATCCTATACACACAGAGTGTAATTTTTTTAAAGCCATGCTAAATGCCAAGTCTGAATCCAAAACAGCCTAATTATACAGGACTCTCTTAAGATCGACTAGTCGTTCAGACAGCCCACCAACTAGTTCTGAAGATGTGTGTTTTTGCACGTCCCTACAGTCAACAGCTTCACTGGCCTCTTTACTGACTAAAAGAGATGGGCTATGTCAATGTTTTTAATCCCCTGCCTATTATTTTGGGCTGTGATGGCATCATTAACACTCTTAAATTGATGAAACGAAACAGGTGATTTTGTTAGTCTTGCAGTCACACAGCAAGAGTCATGTGCACTGTTCAGTACCTGACATGCAAAAGAGCCAGGAATCATGGACTTTGTTTTAGCATTGACACCCACACCTTTGCCACGGTCCACTGCTACAAAGCTTAGAGGATGTATCATGGCTCTATTTGTCTAACAAAGTGTGTGTGTGCGTGTGTGTGTGTAGGAACACTATGAGGCTGTGATGAGACGTACCCTGGAGCGCAGCCACCGAGTAGAACAGAGACAGAAGAGATGGTCCTGGGGTGGACTTTCAGACTCTGACAACAAAAATGGTACGAGTGCTTTTCCTAAATGCCAAAACATCAGAAGCACCTGATAATACATTCAACAGCCTTCATTCACTGATTGCCCTATGAATCTATCTATAAATATTCATCTTTTGACAATCTTTATTGCTCTTATTTGATGTTAAAGGTAAAGTGTGGAATTTTTCCACCACTAGATAGAACAAACCGATTTGCAAAAATAATGCCTCAAATAAGTCACAGTGTTTTCAAAGTCAGTGTTTACAATATATATTAATGTAATAGTATATTGAACTAGGATTGGAGAAACTATTTCCCAAACATCCAAAAAATGACACACTTCACCTTTTATAAGTCATGTTTGTTTGTTGATCTGTGTGCTGTGGTTCTGCGAAACACTACTTAGGGATGGAAATCTTGTGTTGTCAGCTGCGTATTTCCACCTCTCCTACTCTCTCACCCTCTCCATGGAGAGAGTCAGTTTCCAATAGCGACCTGTCTGTCCCTGCCCCTCCCACAGGACAGAGTGACAGTGGTTCCACCTCCTCCCCGATTGCTATAGTAATCTCCCCTGCTTCTCCAGCCTCCAAGCCACCCAGGAATCAGACGTCACAAGGTGGTTTTATACTGTTTGCCTGCCCATGGCGTGACTTAACACAAAATGCCCACTCCTCCTCTTTGCTCATACGTGCACTAATCTGACTGGGGCTGTACTTGCTGTTTCTCATTCACGCGCTCAGTTGTATATAATAATATTTTTTTCACTTTCCAGGGATTGTAACAAAGAGTGTTCTCTCCAAAACACCTACCTGTTTTCTGGGAATGCATGTTGCTTTGAGCATTATCTGATTTTCCTCCTTTTTATCCAGATGTAATGACTGTTTGGATGTTTACTAACATTATGTGTTATGCCTGCCTTTTTAGATTGGGTTCATTGTAGTTCGAAATTTTGCACAATGCTTATGATATATATATAGAGAGAGATAGAGAGAGCTATATATACATGGGCGTCATTGGTGGGGTGGGGTGGGACAAGGGGCCATATTTATGCCCCCCGATATTTATTATTGTCATAGAGCTTCCCTATGTGAGCCGTCAGCTCCACTACAATTTGGAGCGGTTAAGACCGAGATATACTTCATATTCTACATTCCGCTCTGTCTTGCGCACAGTTGAGCATGTGAGCCTTTCCATGAGCGCAGAAAGACATGTTTGGCGCATACGCAATATCTAATGGACTTTGTTTTCAAGTGCTCAGGTCACTTGTATATGCGCACCATCCGCTTGGTCACAAAAATTGGGCTGCAAGCGGACGGGGTGTGCAGATGTCCATGGACCCTCCTGATGACGGAAATTGTTACACGGATAGCGCGTGGACCTTCGGACCATCGAAAATCAAAGCTCGTCCACAGTCTAGTAAACGTTGGCAACCCCTTTATGTTATTCTTGACTGTGCCGATGAACATTGCATCGTGTGAAAGACATTTTTTTTACTTGCACCGACTGAAAACATACATGTGAAACACCATGAGACAGGAGAGACTCTCGGACATTGCAGTAGGCTACTGAACATTGAACGGGCCATTTATGTGGATTTGGATAAAACAGATAATCGCTTTGATGCCGTGCTTGGTGGACACTGTTTAGCCCTTTACAGTGGCGTAGCGGACTGGTGCACAGGCCGTATTAAATTATTATTATTATTATTATTATTATTATATTACCTTTTATTATTAAATTGATATTACAATGAATTCGTCCTGCAATAATTTCCTAGCTTTTAACCGATCGACGCGCTGAGAGGATAATAAAAGAAAGGCAACCACATGACTACAGGTTTGGCTGTTGAGCATACTAATTTTTTTATGTCCAGGTGTTACACCGTCCTTAAAATGTAGATGAACCAGCTTGTATTATAGTAATTAACAATAGCTTAGCACGTGCAAACCCCTGTAACTCTAATTCCACTCCCTGTCTGTCTCTGTCTGTGTGCGTATTTACCATCCCCTGTAGACAAGCGCTCTTCCTCTACTACGAACCTGAAACAGACTGACTCAGTCATCAGCAAGCGTCTCTCCTCATCCTCTGCCACCCTCATTAATTCTCCTGATAAAAGTAAGTGTCCTCCCTGCCCTCTTCTGCCTTTTCCTTATCCTTTTTATACATGTACATGAGTACATACTCTTTAATGCTGGACTGGTCATGTGTTCTAAGCAGAACTTAATCACAAGTCATGTCTCACACAGGAGCCTCTCCCTGTGGTTCACTTGGTGATTTTAATTTTATAGTGTTATTTAAATGCAAATACAGCATTGTGTTTGTTTGAAGGGGCCATAAGTGTTTTTGCCATCTCGGCAACTTATAATACTTGCAGACATGCTGTTTCTCCCCACAGTTTCCTTTTCCTCTAACAGGAGCAGCCAACCATGACTCGGGCGGTTTCACAACAGACGCTGTTTGTGTTGGAGTCACCTCTTCATTTCTTTCTGTGCAGGCACATTTTAGCATGGTGCCAAAAATTTTTAGATCACTTTTGTGTCGATTTTGTGTGTGTGTGTGTGTTTTATCTTTGAAGTCTGTCTTCAGTCTCTCATGAGTGAAACCCATGTTCTCGATTCAGGAGCTGAGCTCTCTTTTGTCTCTCAGGTGCGAAGCGGAGAAGTTCATCTTTGAACCGGTTGCCTAGCAATGCTCTTCAGGCCAATAAAGAAGCTCATAAGCAGCCTCAGGTGGAAAAGACAGGTGCCTAACTACTAGTGCTGCTCCTCTTTTAAAGGATTAGACAGAAATTAAAATTGTCTCTATTTACTCACCCTTATGTCATGCCCAACCTTAATTATTTTCTTCTGTGAAATACAAAAGGAAGAAATCAATTTCAATTAATTTCCCTGTTCAATTATATGAATGCAATCTGGGGCTTTCAAGCTTCAAGAAGGAACATTAGCACCATGAAAATTTCAGTAATTTCTCTTAATTTCTTCTTTTGTGTTCCAAAGTAGAAAGTAAGTCATATGGGTTTGAAGTGGTGAGTAATATTATAATATTATGATAGTAATATGATGGGTGAACTATCCCTTTAACATATTTCTGCACATAGCCCAGATATCGAGAACAATCTCCTACATAATGTTTAATGAAATAAAGGGCGTGAGCCTTTATTTACTTGCTTTAGCTCAGCTGTTTGCACATTGTCATTCTGAAAATCTAGTTTCTATGCAAATATGCATTTAAGCAGGCATAGACAAGGAGCCTACACAGGCATTCGCAAGCATGCACCTCTATTCTCCAAATCCACTGAAACCTTCTGTAAATAGAGCCACAATTATAAAGCAGAGTCTAGCTGCATTGTCCTCATCAAAATAACTATTTCCTCATTCACTGCAAATGGCACGTGTAAGCTGAGGCAGAAGAAGCCCTGCTTCCTGATTGATTTTAACACTGACATGTCCACTCTGTCTGTAGGCCCAAACCTGAAGAAGCGAAGCTCCTCCCTCTCTCGAGTAGGGGCTAAAACACAGCCTGCCACCAAACCAGAGAAATCCACAGCAGATGAATCAGGTGCTTAAGTCCCAACTGGGACATTTCACATGTGCCTGTTCGCTGTTTACTAATAAATGAGCGCAAACGTTGTTTGTTTCTATGATCCGCCTTGCTCTTGTTTGAGCCGCAACCAACAGAACATGATGTTGGGTTAATAAGGGATGTTGGGGCTAGCATGGGGTTTAAAGAATTGGTTTGCGGTTGTAAACGTGCTGCGTCTCTCTCCCTACATTCTTTGCTTGCCTCGCCCTTCTACTCGTGCATCAAATCATCATGCATCAAGAAACATAACAATCCGCTAATGTTGATGCTCTTTTATCCACAAATCAGTTGGTGCTTGCTGCTGCCTTGAGCTTCCAATTCGTCTTAACCATTTCCTTGTTGCTTCGTTCTCTCAGGGAGTTCTCACTAACTGACCTACTCACCAGGAATGAGCTGTTTGTGTATGTTAATACAATGTGTTTTTGTTGTGGTGTTTTTCTTCCCATATGACATTAACCAATGACTTTGGCCCCTGGTGCAATGGCTGTTTTCAGTGTGTGAGTGTTGCAGAATGTTGACTGGTTTTACAGGAAGGCTGTATTTACTTCTAGATATGTTTGCAGGACATCTTTAAACTCCTGGTTATATAGTCACTCTTGAAAACTAAATGACCTCCTGAATTGTGTTGTGATGGACTCTTTTAGAGTTTGCCCATCAGTGCATACTTGTTTAGGTAGACACCAACTTTCTCTGTTCTTAGAGCACTTCCTCATTGCTCACTTAGCCACATCATCAAAAGCTTCACAGCCTCACCCTCTCTTCATAGCTTTGAGTGAATCTATACAATGCCAGAGCGGAAAAGGAAAAAAAAAAAGGGATCATTCAAAAGAGACTTTGAGTTTTACTCCTTCCCAACTGTTTTTCCCAACTGTGAATTTGTAACTCGGTTTACAAACATAATTTCATGACAGCAAGAGCTTTTTGCGCCTGTTAGGATGTTCTGCTACGGTTTTGCGGTATACAAACTATCAAATTAGTTCAGTTTCACCAGAATTTTTGTTTTCCCTGCATTCTGTAAAAGTGCAGTAGAGACCAAACTGAAATCAATTGCTAATACTAAATTTGATGTATACCTCAAATTTAAAATGTCTTACTGCAAGCATTTGACTTCTCTAAAGGATCTCAAAAAGCTCTTCTAGTTACTCTTTAGTTCTGGCTTTATGTTTCCCTTTTGTTTTCACCTCCACTTCCACAGCCCTGGTCCTGTTCCCAATCAGCTCTCCCTTATCTCACTAATATTCTTTTTGTCTCTCCAGCATTGAGAGTCTCACCTTGATTGCATCAGGTGTCCACCGTTTATGTTTGAAGCACAATCACTTTTCTCTTTGGTTTTTGTGTTGATTCTTGCATTTTAAATCACATTGGTGTCATTCCTCTCACCTTCCTCCTTTGTTTATTCCTCAACCTCTTATTTCTTTTCCCTTTTGTCTGCTCTGTTTTTCGTGTCCGTTTGGGCACACCGTGTCTATAGCTCGCCGCTCGTTGGCCCCCGTGGACAGCGGTGTCCTCAGTCGGCTGCTCACACCCACCCAGGCCTCGCTAGCTAGAAGCAAGAGTGCCGCGGCCCTTTCCGCCGATGGAGGCGACGCCCAAGGTAACACTAGAGAGAAAGGGAAGCCCAGCTCGTACCGGAACCCTCCACTTGTGTGTAGATATAAGGCGCTCTGCAGGGGTGCTTGGTTGGCATGTAATATTGGGCATGCTGGAGGTTTGCTTGAATCACATGCATCAAATTTTACAAACAAATCTGGTGGTTAAATTTACAAGCTTAGCAGTCTTTTCTAGAGATGCACAGAAATGTTTTATCATTGAACTTTTTTACCAAAATGCCATTTAATTTTTCATGACCGTTTTCATTCGAAAGGAAAAATAAGATGAAACATTTAACATAAACTGTTATGTTAATCAAAGCAGTGTGCACGAGAATTGATCCAGGTTTAATTGGATTAAATGTAGATGCCATCTGATGACATTGGAAATTAGATAGCATTTACAGTTGACGAGGTACGTGTACCTTCTCTGCATGATTCACATGGAGAAATCCAGATAGATAAGTTAGGGTAATGCCATAATGTATACAGTTGTACAAATTACTCCATTATATATCAGTTCAAGCATTAGATGTATGAAGTCACTTGAAAGTTTTCATTTCGGTGCATCACTGGTCTTTACGTATCAATCTCAAAAACAAACACGCATGCACACATCAACATTTGCAAGGTGTTTCAGGGCTATTGCTGAGGGATCTTTTGTAAGCTGATTAGCCGAGCGGTTGTGTGTGTGAGAGGGAATGAGTGGAGTGAATCTGCGCCCTGCTGTTGCTACTTCAATCCCCAGCTGATCCACACAGGGCAGCTCACGGCCCCTGCCAACCAGAAGCGTCACCCTAAACATCTACCAAACTCACTTTAAATTCCCAGCAACCTGTAAAGGCTGAAGGTCATGTGTGTAACTTGTTTGACGGGGTTTGATGTTGACAAGATGCTATCAGCATTGCTGAGTCTGATAGTATCTGAACTGCATTATTTGTTTCTTAATATAGACAGAGAGATTATTATGAATCAGCAGCTTATGGATCAATTACATTTATAGGCTTTCCATGATGCTAACAGTCAGAGTTAATTATAGTGGGTGGAGATTAGCCCAGAAATCCCACTGTCACAGCAGACCCATTCGCCAGGTCAGCCCTTACTGCTCACCTCACTTCACCTGGGCTTTACCAACAAATACTGGGCATCCCTTGATCAGTTACCCTCTCTATAGACCACAACAATGACCAACCACATTTTCATCGTCTTTGATATCAAAAGTATTTTTCCCATTTGTTTTCTTCCTAGGGATTTTTTTTTATTTCAAAGCCATTAACTAAACCAACCAGCTTCAAGATTAAGCTTAACATTACAAACTTCAATTTGAAGGAAAAAAAGTATTTGAAAACTGGAAAAAAACAAAGGTACAAGCAATAATGTGCCAGAATGATGGTTCAATTTATAACCATTTACTTATTGTCAGTAATTTATAAGTTTAATGCTCTAGTATATTTGTTACAATTTACATTTTCATGGTAACAGTGAGTTCTCTGATTGTCTGTTGAGGATTCATGAGTGGTTGTTCATTGAGAATTTTGCAATTAAACTTGATTAAAAAAAAATCAATTAAAAAAATTAAACACGTATTCAAAATCACTGATTGTTTTCTGCAGAAAAATACTACTGCTTAGCAACCTCAAAGCTCATCATTGATCTGTGTTGAGAGAAATGTTATTGACAATTTCTCTATGGAGAAATGAATGGGATTTTTACTTTGGGAACTGACTGGGATTTGCTCCTAGGACTGCCACTATGGGGGTGAAATGCAACAATTGTATGCCAATGTTGTAGATGGTGAAAAGGCGGTTTAACATCAGATTTGACATGATGTTATTCTGTGTAATGTGCTAGATGTGGCTATAAATGTTGTTAAATTTGTGGTATTGTTGAGCTGACTAAAACTGCAGCCTAAGGTGCTTGCTTGGTGCAGACGAAGGTGTGCTTTAGTGTATTGGTGACCAGTGTATTGTTTGTCCAGGATGCTGTCTGTCCCCTGCCATGTCTCTCTCTGTCTCACACCCACCAACCCACCCATCAAACCCAGTCTTCCTGAGGCCATCAGTGCTTATCAGCAACAGTTCCCCATCAACCAGTATGACTAATCTAACATACACCAATGTTTTGTGCTTTTATCATCCCTTTCCCTTTCTCTCTCTTCCTCTTTATATCCCCCTTTCTGTCCCTACCTCTACCTTTGCTTTGCTCACCCACTCGGCTGCTTGTGATGTCCCTTCCCTGCTGTCCCTGGCTGTGCACCACTGATTGTGTGCTTTACCAGAGTCTCACCTGTGTCCTCGTTCAGCATCTGCCAGCCCCATGCAGCCGCCGGGCCGCGGACCCCTACGCAGTCGCAGCAGTGACCGAAAGAAAGGCCCGCCTACTTCTGTGTCTGCGGATGCCATCTCCAGTATGACACAGGTGAGCAGATAATGCATGTCAACTTCAACTTTGAAATGGATGAAATTTTTGTTTTTTTTCGTGGAAATATGTTTGTAGAGTTGGTCCTACCAAATAGTAAGAAATATGCTAAATTTTCATTTAAAGAATTTTCTTAAGTTTTTGAAAGAAGTCTCTTATGCTTGCTAATTCTTACTAACTTTTGAACAGTAGTGTACTTTGTGATTGGAAAAAAATTTATTAAATTAGAAAAACACACAATTTATACATTTTCACTAGTATTTCAGATATTTAGACCCCACAAAAACAATTAAAGAAAAACTTATAGGAGAGCTGCATGGTGTATGTATATAATTTGATCTCGAGCGTCCTCAATAATCTCATTACCAGGATAAGCTTAATGGAACTACAGTACCTGTGCGTTATCTGTGTCTTCGTTAATTGTATTGCCTTAAAACAATATGTACTCGTTCAGACATTTATATGTCCGTATATTATGGTTTGCTTTGCAAAACAGATGGGATTTATCCCTGATGTTAATCAGTGAGCTGTTCGTTCTGAATAACACTATCTGATCCCAGCTTAAGTCCGTTCCAGCAGCAGCGTGTACTGAAGAGACACTTCAGTCACTTTCTGACTAAATACCAAGCCCTCCTCACTTCAGAAATGAAGGGGTAGTAAAACATCCAAGGCCAGGTACATATTGTTTGCAAGTGTGCAGATGCTCATGCTTGGCCAAAGCATTGAATAACACTATCTGATCCCAGCTTAAGTCCGTTCCAGCAGCAGCACCATTCTAGCAGCAGCGTGTACTGAATGTTTGACATTATAAATGTCAAACATTTAAGTAACTTGCTCAGCTGCGTCAGTTTTCTCTTTTAACTCCTGGTTCATTATGACCAAAGTTCCATAGTACGATTGCATTTGAACACATTTCAGCTTCATTCAGTTCTAAAAAGTAGTACCCAAAAAAAAAATCCTACTCGTATGTTAAAATCACAGCGTAACACTATTGATTCTGATTTTTTTTTTTTTCGCTTCTTAACAATGCTGCAAATCCCAGTCCCAATCACAGCAGTGTGCTTGTCAGGCTCCAAACAACCATGAAATATAATTTTAGAAATATTCAGACTCTTAACTTGCACAGAGCTTCTAATTTTTTTATACTAAAGCAATCAGCGGCTACGGAAAAAGGCCAGGAGCCGAACTATCCAACCTGCCTCAGAGTTCATCTGCAGGTTCTGCGGCAGAGACTGCCACTCCCAAATTGGATTTTCGAGTCACAAACGACTCTGCACCGGTGACCCTCATCTGATCCATGGTTTCCCGAGACTGGCGGACACCGTACAATCAGATATGAACTACATGTGACAGTCTGATCCCTCATATAGAGGTTTAGAAATGCCCACTTCAGTGATTCATTCAGACACCGTTAATTTGTAGCATTGCCCTACATGTAATGAATGCTTAGCGAGCTTGAGTGTGTGTGTCCCAGAGAGAAAGGAGGGCTTGCATTGGTATATTCACTGGAGAAATGTAAATTGAAACTGACATGTTTCCCTCTTATGGTCATACTGTGCTCTAGCTTCTCCAGTGGCTTTGCCTTATAGCTCACTATATCTGATCTGCTCTAATCATTTGAAGAGTTGGTCTAGGGTCAGAGCTGAAAACATGGTGTACTCACTGCTAGCTGCTTCACTGGGTTCATGCGGTGGAGGTTTTCCAGTAGAAGGCATCTTCACATTTATGAGCCTGTCCCGCATTTAGTTAATTTGTCCCATTGACATCCTGATCATGAGGACAGATGATTAAAAATAGATTGAAAGGACATGTTTACTCTGGTCTGGTTCAGATTGATGATAGCAGTAAATTCCCAGCTGCAATGGAGTGATAAATACACCATGCTTTGATGTAGGCTGAACATTGATTGATGGTCACTATATAGTGATCAAAGTGCCTTTTAAATGTTTGTTTAGTCCAAAAGTCTGATACCACAAAATCTAATTTAAGTTTTTAGGGTTTTGCTTATTATTTCTTAGGGTGGATGAGGTGTCATGTCTTTCATTTTGTCATTTTTTTGCATGTTAAAGCAGGAGGGTGAGAAGGAGAAGCGCTTCACGTCACCAGTAGGAAAACGCCCTGCCTCACCCTCCAGTCGTCACCGATCCCCTTCTCCTGCTCCTGCTGCTAATAACACCTCAAGAGCGCCCTCACCTGGAGCAGCCAAGTAAGACCCCTGAGATCAGTTTTAGTTACAGTGGTTTCACTTTAAACTGATAGTTTGATTTCAAACCTTTAAAATCTGCTCAAAATGCATCTCCCATTGTATTTACTACAAGCCTACATTTTGTTATGTTTGTCTCCTTCAGGCAAAGTCCACGTTTCCGCCCTCCTTCCCCCAGTGGCTTGAAACAGCGTCCTCCATCCCCTCAGCTCTCTGCCGCATCCAAACCTCCACCCATCCAGAAACCTGCTCTAACCCCCACCGGCCCACCCACCCTTCGCAGGAGGGATTCCAAACCAAAAGAAATGTCTCCCATGATACCTATCGCCCCACAGTCTCCAGAAACCAGCACGGCACCCGCACCGACACCCACACCTACACCCAAGACCAAAGAGGGTGAGTGAACTCAAAAACACAAGTATAGAGAAACAGAGAGATGAAAATGTAAGAGATTTTTAAAATTGTGATTTCCATATCTGAAAATTTAATTGAAATGTTAAATTAAATCTACAAACTTGGTAGTGGGCGGGCGCTACAGAGTTCTTTATGCACGACTTTCTTGTTTCAATTCTCTGATTGGTGGATATGTCTTTGCAGAATCATGGGTAATATAGTTGTTTTTAACCATGTTCTGCTGTTAAACACAAATTTGAAAAAATAAGCTGAAATAATGAGGACTGATGGCTTTAATAAAAGCACATACCACTCACAGTATGTCTGTCTTTAACGGCTCAAGTTAAAAATCAATTCCCCTATGGAGAAAATGAATGGGACTTTTACTTTCAGAACTCGATTTAAATAGTCATACTTTAAATGCCTTCTCTGGCAGTCAGATTTTAAATTCTAACATTTGTGAATTTGAATTGACATTTCTGTCAGGATCAATGGGAGATTTCCAAACTTTAATGATAAATTTAAAACATGTAAAGTATATCAACAGTGTGTAATACGTAACACGTGTAAGGCTGAAATATCTGCTAAACAAAGTTTAAATGAAGCATTTAGAGTTGAATTGTATAATTACAATTACAATTTTGTACAATTGATAATAATTGTTGAATATGAAGTGTGAAGGACTTCGGTACAGTACTGCTTTTCAAGCTCTATAATTAATGTTCCTTTCAATACATATACGATCCTCTGCCAAGTGCTGTAGTAATGATTTTAAAGCGGATTTATTTCGATGATTTAATGATTTTAAAGCGGATTTATTTATATCTATTCAATATGAAATAAACTTTGAAAAGCTCAGTTCAACCACTTGCCAAATGTCTGGCTAAAGCAAAGCCTTTGAGTTATTACAGCAGCAAACTAGCACCGTTTTTGTGTTGAACGATGAACTGCCTTCTTAGATACGTACTATCAAGGACAAGTACTGCTGAGGTTTAAGGTGCCCTAGAACGTTCTTTCACAAGATGTAATATAAGTCTAAGGTGTCCCCTGAATGTGTCTGTGAAGTTTCAGCTCAGTTTGATAGTGTTCTGTGGCTAACGGGCTAAAGCTAACATTACACACTGTTGGAGAGATTTATAAAGAATGAAGTTGTGATTATGAATTATACAGACTACAAGTGTTTAAAAATGAAAATAGCGACTGCTCTTGTCTCCGTGAATACAGTAAGAAACGATGGTAACTTTAACCACATTTAACAGTACATTAGCAACATGCTAACGAAACATTTAGAAAGATAGTTTACAAATATCACTAAAAATATCATGTTATCATGGATCATGTCAGTTATTATCGCTCCATCTGCCATTTATGCGTAACGGTGTTATGTTGAGATTCGCCTGTTCTTCGGAGGTCTTTTAAACAAATGAGATTTACACAAGAAGGAGGAAACAATGGTGTTTGAGACTCACTGTATGTCATTTCCATGTACTGAACTCTTGTTATTCAACTATGCCAAGGTAAATTCAATTTTTGATTCTAGGGCACCTTTAATGAGTTTGTATACAGTACAGTGCCAAGCTGGTTTATCCTTGAGACACAGTGCCCTCTGCTGGGCGTCACTAATCACTAATCCGGCCTTTAAGAGGCACTTTAGCTCTTACAGTTCAATTTATTGTGTATTACTGTAATAACTGAGGTAATGTTGCACTTTTGATGTTAATAATCATAATGTATGTGTGTGTTTTCAGAATCTAATTCCAAAGCCAACGCAGGAACCAACTCGGCTGCAGAGGCTTCCAAGATCCTGGCGGAGAACCGTCGTCTGGCACGTGAGCAGAAGGAGAAAGAAGAACAACTCCGCATACAGAAAGAAGAAGAGGAGCGGTGGGTTTATCTGATTGGTTTCAGTGGTGTGTTTTAGCATCAGGAGCCTGCTTTGACACTTTAGTGTGCAATTGTATCAATAAGTCGTTCGCTTTAACTGCTTCCAAATATACTAGCCCATTAATATAATATGTATTATTATCTTTAACCCCCATTTAATCAGAAAAATCAGGAACAAACACACTGGCATAAGTTTGTAGTCATGTTCTTGTTTTTCTTGTTTGTATGAGCAGGTTTGTTATGCAGTCATTAAGCTGAAGTGAACCCTGCATCTGTGTTAAAACTATTTACCTTTGAAGTGCCAAAGGCCCTGAGGTATCGTGTCTCAACAGGCTGAGGAAGGAGGAGGAGAAGCGGCTGGCAGAGGAGGAGCGCTTGAGGCGCGCTGAGGAGGAGAAGAGGCTTGCGGAGGAGAAGAAGCTAGAAGAGGAGGAGCAGGCTCGTATAGCAGAGGAGGACAGACAGCGGACAGAGCTGGAGGAGCAACAAAGACAGGCTGAGGAACAGAAAGAGGTTAGTTGACTCTCCCATTGCATGGATGTTGATTTGTTTTTGTTTTTTTAGTTTGAATAATTAACTTTTCTCATCCAATGGCAGCGCGAGGAGGCTGAAGCAAAGGCCCTAGAGGAGGCAGAGAAGCAGCGTCAGGAGAGAGAGCGCATTATGCAACAGAACCAACAGGAGCGCATGGAGAGAAAGAAGGTGGACACCATCACATGACACTGACATTTACACAGTTTGCATTTCAGGTAACAGCTGTAGATTAAAGAATCATACAAGTTGCTTGAATATTTTGTCTCCATCTGCAGAGAATTGAAGAAATTATGAAGAGAACCAGAAAAACAGACCAAATAGATTTTAAGGCAAGTTTAACAACTTTTAATTGTATAGCACACAGCTCGATATTATATAGCGCTGATGCATGTTGTGCATCACTTCCTTTCCCAAAACGTTCATATGTTGTTTCTCTCTGTGTCCTCTCAGAGTAATGATGAGAGAGACATTCCTGATGAAAATGGAGAGGATGCTGAGGACCAAATAAACTGTGAAAATAAGGGTCAGTATCTTTATGCCAGAATTGGCAGGATATTGCTTTGTTGGCGACAACAGTGAGTTTATTTATAGCGGATGAATGATGTTTCACAAACAAGCAAGTGTGAAGTGACAGGCGAATTGCTGAAGTGAAATTTAACACTTATTTACACAACATTTACTAAATAAGTGTTAAAAGTGTTAAAAATACTTGTAAATGTGCTTCACTTTGAAACACACTACGCATGTATTTAATTTAATAACAACCTTCACATTTTGATAATTGTACTCTTCCTTATTGCACCTTCAATTTTATTTTGATATATCGTGTGGCTCTAATATAGGATGGAATAACTCGTCTGTCACAGAGAATCAGGATGAGTCAGAGCAGAGTGCCTATGAGACCGAGCCATCTCAGGAGCATTACTCGCCTGTGGAGGAGCCAGTTGCTGAACGAAAGGAGCCAGATGTTAGTATGAACAGACAAACAGATGTAGATAATAAGGAGAACAGCAATGGACCCAGCACAGAAGATCCCTCAGTGGACAGGTAAAAAAAAAACACCTCTTTTACTCTGAGGTTAGTGGTGCATAAAAAAACGTCACCTTTTATTTTTTTTGCTTTAATCTCCAGCAGCCCGCCTCCCAAGTCCTGTCTGGTGGAGGGCTCCGAGTTTGTGAACGAGGACTCTAAAGTGAGCCTGGTGCCTGGGTTGAATGGTAAAGGAGGACCCTGGAGCTTTGAGGAGCTGATCGATCTGGGTGTTCATGCGAAGAGCAAACCCCTGATGGACGATGGGGGCCCTGAGGGGCCTAGAGTGGCCTTTGAAGAGAAAACCAGCTCAATTCATCCAGCCCAGTCTATTGAAACCCTGTCCGGTGAGAGCTTTTGTCTCTTTTAAGTCTGTTAAATTTTAATGTATTAGTTTATATGAATTTGACCTGGTTTCTCTTGTTCTCTCAGAGATGTGAATGCGCAGGTCTGTTTAAGGCCTGCTGATTATTGCACTCCACGAGTCACGTCCAGCTGAGCCTCAGAGCGTCAGCGCTCAGACTCGTCTGGACAGCCAGGGAAAGCGCACAGTGCCGCACAGCCTCTGCAGATAATAGACGGATAAAGCAAGAGAAAATAAACACAAGTTGGAAGAAACGAGCTAAAGAAATGCTTCAGGGAAATTGATAGATTCCTTCAGTGTGCTTGCTTCTTTGTTTAGCAGCTCTTCACCTTTATAATATTGTCATTTGAATTTCTTTTTCTTTTTTTGGGGGATTTTTTTTTGTCTTTTAAATGTGGAGACAACTTTATTTATTCATGTGGCTTCTCCACATTTAAACGGCTGCTGTCTCATGACGGTTACCACGTGCACTGTTTTTTGCTAAATTCCAGTTCAGGTGTTCACGTGGCACATGCAAATTCATTATAACTTCAACTTAAGCGTTTTGTAGAAGGATCTGATTAGTTATTGAGTCAGTGCAGAGTGTTTTTAGAAAGGAAACATCTTGCATATTTTCAGCTGACATGGCGGTTCCAGTCACAGACATACTAATAATTAAAACCCTGTGCCTGAACTGTGAGCGGAGCTCAGGAATGTGACCTGCTGGTGCAGCAACACTCGAGTTCTGATGTGCTTTTAAATGTGACCTCAGGATATTTACATCTGAGCTTCTGTTTCTCCGCTCCAAAGGAATAAACATCACCACTGTATAGTGTTTAACACTATATCCCCTGTGAAAGAACTCTAGCTCCCGCTGAGAAGCATTCCTACTGTGTAACACTTGCAGATAGCAAATCCCTCTCGAGATGTTTCATTAAATGCGTTTACCAGACTCTTTCATTCAAATTGAGTGCAAACGTGTTCATACTGCCTTGAGCTCTGAGATCGAAGGATGATGGAGCTCAATGCAGACTGGCATAACACTTGTGGCTTCTGTTTAATGAGGTTTTTATGTTGTACGTTCCTGTTTTGTAGTAAATAAACATGTACATAAGTATGATTAGTTATCAAATATCTAATTTAAGTGCACCCTCAATAACTTTGGATGTCTGCATGAATCTATTGCATAATATACAATTACTGTAACTCATCCTTGCACACTTTTTGCATGTTTCTGATGTCCGTTCCCTGGAGTTTGAAGAAACATGTTTCTGTAACTAAACTTGAATGACTTAATGTTCTCAAATTCCCAAAGTCCCCTCAGGGTTGTACTGTACTATCAAGTCCTGATGTTTTCCTTTGTATACAGTTACTGTTAGTTCACTTCTCACCATTCATTCATGGAATAAATAACCACACTAAATTTGGTTCTCTCTTTGAAAATGCATAAATATATAGTTAAAACTCTTCTAAGTATTATGTAAATCAGTATTAGGCTCTCTAGCCATACTTGTGGTTGGGAATAAGAGCTAGGCTGCAGGTTGGTGTACTGTATAATGTGGTACAGCTCTATACTATAAGGTGAAATGTTGTTCCACACTCACGAGCCTGGTGTAACTACCAGTACGCAGCAAGTTACAGCAGCAGTGCGTGTTTATCTTTTTTTGAGCAGAGTGTAAAGTGACCAGAGTAGGGAAAAAGAATGTGGACTGAGGGCGCAAGCGAAGTCAAGGGTGGCTTTTTGATTGTGAAGCTGCTTCGAGGTTGAACAGGGATGTTTGCAGAGAAACCGATGAGCATGTCGCCTCTCGTTCGGAGTTGTGATTTACATTTGCATCTAGAGGTTTCAGGGACGTTTAAGTGATGTATGCACTAGACTTTATCTGTAAGGATTTGGCATTCGTCCATTGAGCATTTGACTTGAATTAAATGTCGAGACGTTTGTTATAAATGATTGGTCTATATATGCTTGAAGAGTTCAGTTGGCTTTGTGTACTGTAGTTGTGTAAATTGCTAAAGAGTATCCTTTAAAATATTATTCACAGACTTTTTTTACCGTTCAATCGATACGTAAATTTCCTTATATCATTCCATCTGTGTTTAGAAATACTGTAGATCCCTCGGTGTGTTTCTTCTGTTATTTTATATGCATCCGCTTTGTTATTTTTATCTTTTGTTGTATAATAGTCACTTTCCAGATTTCTTTTTGACTCAGGCTCTTAGACTTCAGTGGAAAAGTGTTTGCAGAGGTTATAAGTGACAAGCGCTTGGCATGCGACTTGTGTACGTGTTCAGTGCGATTCAGAAATGGGTTTGAGATCATTGTGACCCCTTGGTTTGGCCTTTAATATGAACTCTTAACATTTTAAATTTCTAAAACTGCTTCAAGTTGTGTTGTAGCTGCTGCAGACTCAATCATTGAGGCGTGTGTGTACGTGTTAGTTACGTTTGCTTTTGTAATATACTAGCACAGCCACTTTCAGACGAGTTCACTCCGATGCAGATGTTGTTTCCACTAACAGGACCTTTGGAGCCCTTTGTGCTGTATACATCAGAACTGAAACTGTTTAATGTCAATTGTACACGATACAGGGGTAGAATAGGACGGTGCCTTAGATGCAGAATGGGCTGTATATTATTTTCATATATTAATATCTTAACGTGTCACGTGAGCTTACCTCGGCCATGACAATCATACTACTCGACCAGGGTCATGAATAGGATCTGCTTTTGTTAGAGCAGTTTCTTGTCTTGAAATAGCCCTGACCACAAATTATATTTGTAAATATATCTAAAAAAAATGTACGGGAAAAGTATAAATTGTTAAAATAAAGTTTTGGAAGATAAAAGAAAATGTTCTTTGGAGTCATTTATTGTTTCATGCTCAATTTGTTAATTTTTTCATTCTTACAGTTGTGTTAATAAAATGACACATCATCGCAACATTTCATAGGAATTATCCAGAAAAAAAAAATGAATTAAAACATTTTTTTCCACAAAGCAAAAATTAATGTACTGAATTATTTTAACACATTAGAGAGTTAGTTCACCCAAAAAAGAAATTTATGTTATTAATTACTCGCCCTCATGTCCAAACTCGTAAGGCCATCATTCAACTTTGGAACACAAATTAAGATATTTTTGATGAAATCCAAGAGGTTTCTGATCCCTAAGAGAAAGCAATGTAATTACCACATTCAAGGTCTGGAAAAGTAGTAAAGACATTGTTAAAATAGTCAGCGTGACTACAGTGATTTAACCTTAATTTTATGAAGCGATGAAAAGTATTCTTGTCGCTTCATAATGATGTTTTTACTACTTTTCTGGACCTTGAATGTGGTAATTATGTTGCTTTCTATGGGGGATTAAAAAAAAAAACCTTGGATTTCATCAGAAATATCTTTTATAATTTGTGTTCCAAAGATGAACGAAGGTCTAAGGGGTTTGACAGAAATTTCATTTTTGGGTGAACTAAACCTTTAAATCTTACAGCAATGTATGTTGTATTCCTATTATGGCATCACACAGTTTTACCATAGCGTTGCAATAACTGAAGCTTAAAATGCATTGTTAGGTTTGCAAATCCAGCGATTACATTTACGAATGCAGTTACATGTTTTGCATAAGAAAAGCCCTTCACATAGCACTCGCTATTTGCTCCAATAACTTTATAAAAATAATCTCAAACTTCCAGTGATTTCTCAGCACAAACACCCTCACTGGTTTCTCTTTAGTTTGGTTTCTTTACACTCAAAGCTTTGCTAGTTTTCGACACATCATCAATCCTAACTGCTTTTGTTAATCAGCCTTGTAACATCCCATCAGGCCCTCACAGCTTTTTGGCGCAGTCAGAGCAGTAGATGTCCTCTCCTTTGATGACAAAGCGCTTGTGGGCCATGGAGAGTGAGCATTTTTTGCAGTTAAAGCAATATTCATGCCAGGATTTGTCCTCGTAGTTCACCACGTTGGTCCCTCTGCCAAATCCTAGGACGAAGAAAGACAACAGGTGTAAATATGGAAGTTTTTCCATTATAATTGCAATTATTAGTGTTGCTTTATATTCATCTGATTCGGAATGAATTTTAAGTTGTACACTTAAGAGTGTACGTTTTCTGCAATTGTGGGAAAAAGAATGATCATTTAATATTGGGACAAACGCATGTGTATTTGCACATGTATACCTGTAATGGGATTATTACATCCAGAGCACTTTTTGGCCACATCGGTCTTGTAGCAGTCCACACAGTAGAACTGATCTTCATGGGCCGTGAAACGAGCTCCAGCCAGAGGCTTTCTGCATGTGTTGCACACAAAGCACTCAGAGTGCCACGGCTGGTCCTGATAGGTGATCCCACCGCTGGTAATGGCCTGATTTAGACGGAGAAACAGAGGAATCGGAACGTGCCTGATAGGAACTGTTATTTCTGGTCTTCTAATTTTATTGGCTAATTGATGATACATTATCAGTCCAATTAGGACCTGTCCCAAATGGAACCCTAAGCCCTCGCGATCTTCCTCCGAGTTCACATTTTTGTGACGTAATGCCGCTTAATTTTATAATAACGACTTTGTACACAGCAAAATCCCCAGAGTTAAATCAACTCTGCTCAGCGAACATATGGTCCCTCTCTACATAGAGCTAAAATAACACTGAAGCAGAGTTAAAGTTAATGAGATCATGCTGTTTGTGGAGTTGTTTAATCAGATCTTGAGAGATTTAATGTCTTTTATCTTTAGTTGATTTCATCTAAGGCTGTGGCTGGAAGTCCTTTGTAGTTATTGTGTTTCTTTTCAGTGATTATGCTTGTTAACAGCAGGTGTTCATCACTAATGCTCAATCACTTAATTATCTCATTAACTTTCACTCTGCTTCAGTGTTACTTTAACACTATATAGAGAGGGACCATATGTAATCTGTAGGGCTGTAACGATATGCGATATGAAACCGAAATCGCGATACGCAGGTCCACGAACCTGTATCGCGATGTGAGAAGGCAGAATCGCGACACACCCCTTCCAACTCCCAGAGTTATCCTTCCTGTCCAGATCCAATGCTACCACATTTTTAAATTACTATAAGTATTAGGGGTGTAACGATTTATCGTAGATGGTGTGTCTCAATCAGCTCTCTAGTTCAGTAAGTGTTTCGGGCACACATTGAATCTTGCAAGCAGGTTTAAACGTTTCTCATGTCAGTCTCTTGCATGGTCGCGTGAGAAAAGTCGTGGCTTTCTTTCACCGCAGTGCACAGCAACAGCTGTGCTCACAGAAAAGCAAAAGACGCTTGCGATGCTTTGCTTTAAGTTAGGGGCCGTTCACATATTGCGTCTTTTCCGTGTGCAAGTCAGTTATTATTTTCAAATGTAGCCGGGCGGCAGGCGCGCTCATAATGGGATCAATGCGGTCGCGACGCGCATGCAATTCTCAACTTCTCAGAATGCCGCAAGCGCACCGCAGGTCGTGTGACAAGAATCAACCGATCAGCTATGGCCTTTCCGTAACAAAACATCAAAAGCTCAGCCGAACAGCTGATCATAGCTGTACATGGTGGTTTTTATATCTTATCTCCATCAATATATCTCGTAGTAAAACTAATGCAAGGGCTAGAAATCATTTATCCTTTGCAGACAGCCCTATTCAACTGTTAATTTGAATACAGAAGGTTTTTATTAAAATTTTATATTTATTTATTTTATTGATCTTGTATGTACAACAAGGAAAATTATTGAAATTTGTTCATGTTTTTTTTAATAAATCTTGTTTGAATTTCAGTTTAATTTTGTTCAAAATATCGTGATACGTATCGTATTGTGAACTCTGTATCGAGATACGTACCGTATCGTGACCTGAGCGTATTGTTACACCCCTAGTAATCTGAGCAGAGTTGATTGATGTACGGCACTTTAATAACCGCACATATAGAGTTCAGGTTATGTTTCAGGTAATCTATGAAGCTTTTTGACAGTATAATGCTGTTTTTCTAACTGACCTCTTTGCAGCGGAAACAGTGCTTTGCAAACTTCTTCTCATGGCAGGAAGTGCAGTACATATTGTCACCCTTGGTCAGGAAGCTCTGGGTGCGGATGGGCTGCTTGCACTCAAAGCAGATGAAGCACTCTTCATGCCAGACTTTATGCTTGTACTCCACATTCTTACATCCTAAAAGAGAAACGCAAAAACTTGTCTGTCATTTTCAACACCCTGCATGTGGCCGAGATATTTTGTGTCGAAAAAGGCTGTTATGTGCTGTGACAACTTGTACACACACCTGGCGTAATCACTTTGTAGCAGCCCTGGCAGCGAGGCGATCCGTCACGGTCTCCACACTTCCCACACATGATCTTACCATCATCCTTGGTAGCAAAGGGCTCATTGGCCAGCGGCTTGTAGCACTTGGCACAGCGGAAGCAGTCCTCGTGCCAGTGGCGGTTCTTATGGTTCAGCTCCTGGATAGAGAGACCACTGTGAGCACTGCACAATGTAAAATGCTCTTTAAATGAACTTAATTCACCCCCACCTTTGCATCAGCGCCTATAGGTTTGCGACACTCAGCGCAAGTGTTGGCGCAAAGCTTGTCGAAGCAGCGCACGCACACGGGCTTGTCATCTTTCTTGACGTACTTTTTGCCCTGCAGGTTGTCTCTGCAGTAGAAGCAGTCAAAACGCTCAGTCATTGTGGAGCTCAGATAGCTGCGGGGGCCTGCAGAGACAAAACAAAGTATAAAAATGACTGCCAAATTGGTATTTTAAACAATGAAGTCAGATTAAAATGTTCAAATTAAGAGCATCAATGGTCCCGGGAACAAGACTGAAGGATTCAAAGCCAGATAATAATTTTTGGTTCCTAGAACATTAGTTTTTGGTTAAATAGGAACGTTTTCTTGTTATTATAACATTAATTTTTGGTGTGTAGAACGTTATTCTAACGTTAATCTAACATTCTAACGTTCCCTTATTGTTATTATAATGTTAGTTTTTGGTTTGTAGAACGTTATTCTAATGTTATTCTAATATTCTAACATTTCCAGAACAATATTATAACATTAGTTTTTTTGTATATAGAACGTTATTATAACTCTAGTTTTTGGTTTGTAAAACGTTATTCTAACATTAATCTAATGTTCTGTTAATGTTATTCTAATGTTCTGTTAATGTTATTCTAATATCTAAAAATTTTATAGATTAACATTAGAATAACATTCTACAAACCAAAATCTAACATTATAATAACGTTAAGGGAATGTTAGAATAATGTTAGAATAACGTTCTACAAACCAAATACTAATGTTATAATAACGTTCTGGGAACATTAGAATAATGTTCTACAAACCAAAAACTAACATTAGAATAACATTATTTTTTGGTTATTCTAACGTTATTCTAACATTAAGGAAAGTAACATTCTTTCCTTAACGTTACAATGACGTTAGTTTTTAGAATGTTATTCTAACATTCCCTTAATCTTATTATAACATTAGTTTTTGGTTTGTGGAATGTTATAATAACATTATGGGAACATTAGAATAATGTTCTACAAACCAAAAACTAACGTTATAATAACGTTAAGGGAACGTTAGAATAATGTTCTACAAACCAAAAAATACCATTATTCTAACATTCCCTTAACGTTATTATAACTTTTTTTAGAACGTTTTTAGAACGTTATTCTAACATTATTCTAATGTCCCCTTAACATTATTATAATGTTAGTTTTTGGTTTGTACAACGTTACTATAACGTTATTCTAATGTTCCCTTAACGCTATTTTAACATTCCCAGAACGTTATTATAATGTTAGTTTTTGGTTTGTGGAATGTTATTCTAACTTTATGGGAACATTAGAATAACGTTCTACAAACCAAAAACTAACATTATAATAACGTTAAGGGAACGTTAGAATAACGTTATTATAACGTTCCACAAACCAAAAACTAATGTTATAATAACCTTCTGGGAATTTTAGTTTTTAGAACGCTATTCTAACGTTCCCTTAATGTTATTATAACGTTAGTTTTTGGTTTGTAGAACGTTATAATAATGTTATTCTAACGTTCCCAGAAGGTTATTATAACGTTAGTTTTTGTTTTGTAGAACGTTATTCTAATGCTCCCAGAACGTTATTATAACGTTAGTTTGTTATTTTTAGGTAACCAGTCCTTGTTAGTAGACAAATGAAATAAACTAATGAGGGATAAACTGTGAGATGTTTTAAACTCCAGTCTCTGAGCATAGCAATCTAATATACGTATGTTGTAAAAATAACAACATTTTTAAAGAACAGAAATGTATTCACAATTTGCGGAGCTATTAGCAGAGAGGGTGTTATCACTGGTGAACATGAGATGCTAAACAGCCAAAAACTCAACATAACAACGATAAACACAAAAGCAGCTCATTTTAAAATATTTTATTTTTATAAAATTATTTTATTTTGTATTCATCTTCTCCTTCTCCATCTTTTTTCTTTTCATTCTTCTTTCTTACGCTGTATCCAAACGTATCAAGGACAGATCACTGTCTGTACTTCGACTTGTAGTCGCCGCCCCCATCGCTCAGCTGCAAAATATATTATTAGGCCTATTTTTATTCCTGTAGTCAGCACTCCAGCAGGATGCTGAATTGGACACCATCTTGACACCCACCGAGCGAAGCCTTCACTATTGATCTTCACTGTTGTGAGAGTGTCACACCACCTGACACCTGGGTCATTCTCATTCCCATAGATATGCTGTGGATTTAATGGAAAATATGTGATCTGTTTGTATGTATTTTATTGTGAGCTTACAAACAATTTGAGAATTGTTCATTGGCCTACAGTTTAACTACATTAACAAAACTGAATAGATCAAATTTGTGGTCTCTATCCCCCACCATTCCACACATAATTTATTCACATTATCAAGCCTGTGGAGAACTGACCCATACTGAAACAGGGATTTATATTTGTTATATAACACTTCAACATTCATAATTTTTTTCTTCAGTGCTGTGAACATACAGTAGCCTCCCGATTTATGCAATACATCAAGCCACCACAAGGGACCAGTATAACGTAACAAGAATCTGTGTAAATTCAGGGACTGATTTGCCTGAATTTACACAATTATCCCATGATTTACTCACACTCAAGCCATCCTAGGTGTATATGACTATCTTCTTTCAGATGAACACAATCAGAGATATATTTAAAAATATCTTTAGTCCTCCAAGGTTTATAATGGTTGTGAATGGCAGCCCAAATTTTGAAGACAAAAAAATGCACCAATCCATAAAAAAAAAAATAAAAAAAAATCTATACGACTCCAGGGGGTTAATAAAGGCCTTATGAAGTGAATCGATGCGTTTGTGTAAAACAAATATCCTTATTTAAAACTTTATAAAGTAAAATAATGAGCTTCCGGCACGACAGCCATACGCATTTGACGTAGGACTAAGGATATTTTTAAATATATCTCATATTGTGTTTGTCTGAAAGAAAATAGTCATTTTCACCTAGGATGGCTTGAGGGTGTGTAAATCATGGAATAAATTTTAATTTTTGGGTGAACTATCCCTTTAAAAGGCTTCTAAATGGACAAAGTCTCAGGCATTTCCTGTTTCGATTACAGAAGAACATCTAAATACTCTTGGAATAATGAACAGGACACGTGGATAGCTACTCTTCTATAACAGGGCATAAAAAGTGTTGCACTTAGCATAGATCGGATTCGGCACATATATACTTCTTTCTCGTATTGATATTTGCTTTGTCCCCTGGGCTGTAAAATATTGTTGGGATAAATGTTTTGTCTGCACCTCAGCATCTGTTGTCAACACAGCCTAGCAACCACATGCCAAACAACTTATGAAAGTCTGCTTGAAAAGACAGATGCCAAATCACCCCACAGATGTGGCCACACTTCATCCCCGATAGTGCCAGAGCTGCATTTTCTGGCCGTTGACAAGTAAAACTGTATTTTTAGAAGTACATGACTCATTCTTCCCAATGCAGTTTGTCTCTGTCAACATCCTATTGTTAGCACTTAGGTAAATAGCTGTCTCCATGGTTACATTCATTAAATTCCACAGATTTTTATCAAAACAACAATATGATTCTTGATCTTGAAGGTCAGAACCACTATGTGGAACTGGAAAAAAAGACTCAAGAGAAATGCCAACACTGACAAATCGCTTGACAATATTGAAATATCGTGTTTGTTTTTTACATTGTAATATTTTAGTGTCATTTCCACCATTCCTAAAAATGTTGGTTTACAGATATTTGGGAATGATGCCACAGAAAATCCACAGATGAAGCCTTGACCTAAAAACCTTATAATAAATCTATACATCCTAATACATATGACAAGATATTACCAGAGAGATAAGACAATCTAGGTGAAACTTCCAACAAAATTGACCAGGTTTGTGAAAAATCCAGAACCAAAATATATCTGTTAAGTCTTTTTTTTTCCTGAATTCTGCCCTCTGACTTCAGACGGATTCAGTGTTGTGGCTTCTGTGAACTAAAACATCCTTCTGACCTGAGCAGTATGCCCAATCCCTAAGCCTTTTGGGACACCGTCCATCAGCTGTTCATTTTTAGCTAGCTCTGTCAGACTGTTATCAAATGGAGGGCTTTGTCCCAAAGCGAAGAGCAAATGCTGCTTGAAAGGTCAACACGAGATCAAATTCAGCCATGTGGAGAACAGTAACCAAAGAGAGCATGTCCACATTAAAGCAAACATTGATTGAGGCACTAAATTTGACACTAACAAATGTAGTCAAAAAAAAAAGTCACAAGAAAAGATTGTCTGTACCACTTAAATCCATGAATAAGCTTGAGCACTATGTCTTGACTACATTAAAGAGTAAGACCCCATTCATTTACATAGAAGTACACAGCTGCTAACTCAGCTCACCATCACAGTTACACAGATAAAGAAATATTTGCTTTTGATACATTGGGTTATTCTGGGTTAGATTTGCACAGGTCTTAAGATTAATATTGATTTATACTGGAAATATAAAGCAAACCATGCATTCAAAACCAATGCCACCATTTTCATGGACAAACCACAAAGCGTTCTATTGGCCAAAGCACAATACACGACTATCAGTAAGATTTTTTGTTTTTGAAAGAAGTTTCTAATGCACCAAGGTTGCATTTATTGGCTCAAAAACACAGTAAAACTGTAATATTGAGAAATATTACAAAGCTGTTTTCTATTTTACTATATTTTAAAATGCAATTTATTCCTGTGATGTCAAAGCTGAATTTTCAGCATCATTATTCCAGTCTTCAGTGTCACATGATCCTTCAGAAATCCTTCTAATATGCTGATTTGGTGCTTAAGAATCATTTCTTATTATAAAAATCTTACTGATGCTAAAATTTTGAATAGTAAGTTCAGCTATAAATCATATCCAGCAAAAAAGGTCCCATGATAAGTAAAGCAATGAGAATGTCAATGAGGAGAATCCACAGGCCGGTCCACCAAAAGTTTTTCATGACTCCCTGTCCATCACACAGTGTATCTTTACCTGAGTGCTTGTAGAAAGTCATGTCTGCTTTCGGGATATACAGGAAAGCCTTGAGGTAATGAAGGAGACGGAAGGGTGGATGGAGAGAACCAAACAGCCAAAGAGTTACAGGGGAACTCCACTCTTCTCTTTTAGGTATTTGTCATATATACGACCCCAGCCTACACCCTGCCCCCCAGTTGTCCACCACACCCATGGCCTTTCCTCCCAAATCACAAACCAAGTAATCCCAAACAAAGCATCAGCTGCCCTCTCCATGTTAGGTTATGCTGCAAAAGATAAGGGGAGGGAGCCAGAGAGAGGGAACTGAATTCATCTGAATTCCTTGCTTGTGACATCAGAGTGCAGAATAAAGGAATAAACTTTATGAGTTCACCAAGAACAACTGTGCTTATATTGTGAAGTACACTTCGTATTGCATTTGGCTTGTCTTTTTAAACAATAGTTGTGTTAAAACTAGGAAAAGTGGACATTAAAAGATTCATTGCTTCTCAAGAACACAAAAAAGTCGCTGTCCTCAGATAACTTTGATTCTCAATTTGACCCTTAAGAATAAACTTGGACTTTAGACCATCTCAGTTAAACCATGTTTGGAATAAAACGGAGCGTTCTGTTCTCATTTCTGAAAGTTCTCGGGTTTGTTGATAGTAATGTATGAAGAAAACTATGCTTCATTTGGATTCGGCCAACATTCCTGGAGTAACTCATGAACATGATATTATACAAAAACATATACTAATGATTACAGACAGAGTTGAGCAAAGGCTACGAGAACATATGATTTCCATGAAAGGTCCGAAGCAGTCTGAACTCATCCACAAACATCTCACCTGGAAGATAAACATGACATGACTTCTAGACACATCCACACCAAACTAATGCATATTTTTACCACTTAAAACATCTCAGAAAGAGAAAAGTTAATTGCTTTTTCTTGCAGATGTCACTTGGTTTGATATTTATTTTAGGTTACATCCAGCCATTTTTGAATGCGACCTGGAAAAGAGTGGCATCTGCACTTCAAAAGGTGTCCATATATACTTTTGGGGACACTTTATATGTAGAGAAATATGTAGAGAAAATGTGTTTTTGTGTGTCTGTTGAGAAAATGACTCATTGGTGGTCAGCGTTGAGGCATGGTGGACAATGGAAACAGACCCACCTGTCCTTAACTAAGATCCTGCCTTGTGGGAGGCCTAAAATAGCCCTGCTTAAACAACCTGGCATCATACGCTAAAACAACCCCCTCTCATCTCTTATCTAAACTCTGCTAGAGAGCAGATCACAGCTGAAGCTCTGCCACAGGAATTTGCAGACATTTATTATAAATAAATGTTCACCTTTTGATTATTACTGTTGCCTCTAGTAATTATGTGTCTGATTTTTAATTTCCAACCAATTTTAGGTTCATTTTAAGCCAGCCATATAGTAATTTTTAAACAATAGTTGGGTTAAATAAAACTGCCCAGCACATTGGGCAAACATTTAACCCAACCGATGGGTTTGTCCATTTTCAACCCAACTTGGATTGTTTTTAACCCAGCATTTTTTAGAGTAAATAATGGGTCAGTGAGGAAACAAGTTATGTTAGGAAGTCTGGGGCGGACTGAAAAAAAAAAAACAGCACTATGGTTTATAAAAGTGAATGGACCAGTTCTCCTAAACATGCAAGCAATTAAGTTCATCTCTCATCAGAGATCTCGCGCTATTCAGTTATTACTTGGATTCGGCAATCTATCAAATCTATTCATTAGGAATTAAATGTAACCAAAATAGGCATCTGCGCTTTCAGATTTTCCAGGAATGTTTCTTAAAAGCCTCTCAGTTACAAAGATAAATGCACTCAATTTATCAGAACACTATTACCAGGCTAGTGACTCATCTGATGACCGTTCAAGCGTACACAGTTAGGGAACATGACAACGTGTGCGGTCAGCGATGTGAAGGTCAGCATACCAGTGTTTTCCATCTCATTGATCAACAACATGTACAATATACTTAGTAGAGCGCATTGGAAGATTTTCAACTCTTCTTAAGTGTAAATACATGCAATTTTTGACTGTTGACAGACAAGTTTCAGATCTTTTTTTCACTTCACCCTCCAGTTCTGGAGAAAACATCCATTTCACTCAGTTAAGTGAGTGCCATAACAGATCATTGTCATTGAGAATGTTGAGATTAGACAAGAGATTTCCACATTCATGTCTCTGTGGTGAGGAGTTGTGAAACGGCATACAATTTGACCTTGTTTAGTGAGCATGAAAATTCAGATTAAGCAGAATTGCTCATTATGTATCTGTAACGGATGTAGGCCGGTAAGAGCTGTGCATGTAAACCTCACTCCCCTGATCTCAAGAAGTGCTCTAGCGACTGACAATAGAGACTGCAGTCTTTAGCCTCCTTGTTAGAGAGCCCGACACCCATGCCAGCGCACCCGGGTTCGAGTCCCACTTAGAGTGAGCAGATCAGTGGATCAGATCACTTATCAAACTGCCAAAGTCATGTGAAGTATTGAAATTGCAAAACACTTATCACGTAACAAAGCCTTGTTTACTGAAATCACGTGACTTTGGCGCTCCGGACCACTGATTCGAAACCAAAGCTTCACGAAGCAGTGTTTTGAAATCGGCCATCACTAGATATTGTTGAAAAGTCATTATTTTGTTTTTTTGGTGCATAAAAAGTATTCTCGTCACTTTATAATATTAAGGTTGAACCACTGTAGTCACATAAACTGTTTTAAATATATTTTTAGTACTCCTCTGGGCATCTGAAAGTGTTAATTGTCTTGCTGGCAATAGAGGCCTCACTGAGCCATCGGATTTCATCAAAAATATCTTAATTTGTGTTCCAAAGATGAACAAAGGTCTTACGGGTGTGGAACGACATGAGGGTGAGTAATAAATGACATAATTTTCATTTTTGGGTGAAATAACCCTTTATGTCAATATTCTGGTTTATAAAAATGTACATAAAGGCTGGAATACACTACACAACTTTTAAAACATTGGTATTATATACTTGCAGACTTTGAAAATGGTTAAAAAGAAAACCTGTGGATTACCCACTGGGGATGACTGAGGATCACACTCTACAAGACTTTCAGGTCATTCCGCACACAACAAGCTCATGCAGAATAATGAACCTTGTTGTTAGGAGACACATGACAAATGAAAACAATGTGTGTTCTAAATTTGCCAAAAAATATCACACATCTGATCCTTCAAGTGGATGAATTCATAGTCTGAAGCTGTCTGAGTCTGTGCCTATCATACTCTATGCAACTTTCTCTGAAATCGAAATTTAAAAGCAAACTATCTAAACTAAATAACATTAAAAATAAACATGAATGAATATTGAAGAAAATGTGAAAGCACTATAAGAGGGTCATGACCAACATTTTTAATTCATAATGTTCTGTTCTCAAGAACAAGACTGAGAATTAATAAGTTGAATTGCTAAAATGACCTGAAATTAATCTCAAGAGTGAGCATCTATATTATTTCCACAAGAGAATAAAAATATGCTAATTACTTGGTACTAACCCTAACCTATAACATAATAATAGCTTGTAATGTAAATCAATGAGATCTTTATAACGGTGTAGAAGACTACTTACACAAAATGGATAAAATATAAGTTGTCACTCTATATGTCTTGGTAAGATGATATTTAAATCTTAGTTTTATGATCAAAGCTTTGTAGTGATGAGAGATAGAAGATAGAAGTGCAAATAAATGTTACTCAACAAATTTTAACATGATTTTTCTAAAAATGGAAAAGTCATTTTTACATTTACTTTATAAAAAATAGTAAAGATTTAGCAAAAACACATGTACCACAACCTGAAGGTGGATGTTTTTATACATAAAAGGCCTTTTACTTACAAACTCAATTAGACAACAGTAACAGGTTTTTTCAGCAAAGTTTTGATCATGTTGATCCTAGGCCTTAGAAATCTGAAAATGTATCACATATGATCCAGTAGGCTTCATAGGGTTAAAATATGCTCACAGTCTTGGTTGAACTGTGACACCAGTCACAACTGGAGAGATCAGGAAGAGCTGCAAGTATGCTCGCTGCAGAGCATAATGACCTCCAGCTCAACCTCTCTGGAGCTCAAGGGTGGAGCTTAACCTGTTTAATGGGTGGAGAGGATAGGGTTATGGGCAGGGTTAGTGTGGTTGGGGGATGCAGCTCCACCCATCATGCTCACAGTAGGTCAAGAGAGGGGGAGCTGGAGGTTATGCCTCTGCAGTGAGTAGCCTCTTGAGAGCTGTGGAGGACAGGAGAGCATCAGCCGCTCAACTGCGGCCCCAGTGGACAGAATGAGCACACAGAGCAACACATTTCCTAATTAGGACCTCCAAAGCTTACAAATGTTGCGTTTTAGACATATTCACGCCACCTAGTGGATTACAGCAGATGTGTTGAGGCTGAGGCTGTTCAGCTGAAGAGTTTCAGTATCCGATTATATGGTGTGTGAGATCCAAAAAGACTTTGTCCTTATATGGCAGGATGATTTACACTAACATTCTGCAAAGGTACTTTACTTTTGGCAATTTCAGGTTGAAAACAAAACAGAGGACGTAATGTGCATGCAGTGGATAAGTTGCACAGGATATGAGTCAGATGGAAAAGGAGAAATATGTTTCCAAAGAAAAAACTACTATATTTAAAATAAATAAACATTTTTAAAAAACACGCAAAGAACAGTCATTTCATTTAATCATAACCAATATTAAAATATCCTAATGACATTATAAAATGGTCTTCTATTGGATAAAATGAAATTCTGACCAAAATAGACAGAAAAATATTCATTTTTGTCCCTTCAGCATGCAGGATCTTATCTGTCTCTTCCTAAAGGAATTTGATCCCAGTAAGAATTCCATCAGCATTCCTGGCACCACATGGGACAAACAGCATTAAACGCCTCATCGTTACCCAAAATGGATAATATCTTTACAATATAAAAGTACAATTCTATACATGTGACTCAGGGAAAAGTTTAATTAAGGACAATGCTTAACTTTAGCATTTGTTTGGATACAAGTAACATATAAGACGACCCTCATTTCCATAACAAAAAGATTCATACATTTTGTTGACAATAGAAAATATTATGTTATACTGTGTCATAAAAAAAGAAATGTGACATATTCTAAAGTAAGATTAGTCTACCTGTTACATAGTTTCATTGGAGTTTAGTCTTTCACATGATCACTTACTATATTTCTATTAAAGAATCCCTCAAAAAGAGATATTTGCATTTATCTACCATAAACCCTAGATCACACTTACCAGTAAGCACTGAGCAGTGTGGATGGCAGCTGTCTGCAGTCGTGATGAGAGATGGTCTCCTCCTCGTCTGCAGGATCACTGGGCTTAAAAAGATCCACAAGGGGGAGTGAAAAAAAAAATCAGGATATGATCCAAATACTTTGTTCATATCAACAATGACATCAGACTGGAATTCACTCTTTGTGCTTAACCAATTGTGTATAAAAGCCTACAGAAATGTAGAAATATAGAGTAGTGATAAATAATCTAGTATGTTTAGTGGTCTGAACATGTTTGAAGTCTTTCATATGATATAGCTCAGACTTCTAATGCATCACTTCAGATGCTTTATGCTAGAACACATTCCTTACATGCCTGAAAAAAGACCCAGACCACTAAGATGATTTCACAGCTTTCAGAGATGATGCGGTTTTTACTGCTGCAAGTCCTCGACAATTGAACAACATTCTTGTATATGACACTATAGTGACATATACAGTGTTGTGCACAAATACCATCACCTTTAAACAACCTCCAGTCCCTGGAGAGCCTCCAAACAGTTAAAGACATCAGTGACATGGAGAACAGACGCTGTGAAGGGCCTGGCAGCAGCAGGCACATTTATGCTTATTTATGTCCTGGCATGTGACGGAGCCAGTGAATTCACTTCTGCCATATTTTGTTTAGTAATTATTGATAGGAAGATAGGGGCTAGTTGTCACAAAGGCAATATCCCAGTAAGATTGTCAAACAAAAGTTCAGTTGCATACATTTTTGTGAAATCTATCCTCCAAACAAGCACATTTTCATAACAGCTTTTGAGTAAAGAAGTTGTTGAATAAAGTAAAGAAATGAATAATAAAACCACAGATACATTCAGTCAATTACATGATTACTTAAAAGGCTGAACTGTGTGTTCAGGACAAGAAACAGCATCTTTTTTTCCTGTGCAATAGCAGTGTATATGTTCAATAGTTTTTGTAGCTAAGACACTAAAATCAGCATGAAACATGGACATGATTTGATTGGATGGTTGGTAAACCCGAATAAGTTGAGCTAACTCAAAAAAATTGAGGTAATCAGTTACATCAATTTTTTTGAGTTATGATGTTCCCAATTTTAAAGGGATAGAAAATTTGATGTTTATCTGCTTACCCCCAGCGCATCCAAGATGTAGGTGTCTTTGTTTCTTCAGTAGAACACAAATTATGATTTTTAACTGCAACCGCTGCCGTCTGTCAGTGGTATAATGCAAGTCAGCGGGACTGGACTATAAGAGTAAATAAAACACGACAGACAAATCCAAATTAAACCCTGCGGCTCGTGACGACACATTGATGTCTTAAGACACGAAACGATCGGTTTGTGTGAAAAACCGAACAGTATTTATATCATTTTTTTTACCTCTAATACACCACTATGTCCAACTGCATTCATCACTCGATTCGTTTGGTCTGATCGCGCTCTAACAGCGGCAGTGATGTCTCGCGCATATACTTCAATGAGAGCGAGACATCACTGCCGTTGTCAGAGCGCGATCAGACCAAACGCATCGAGTGATGAATGCCGTTGGACATAGTGGTGTATTAGAGGTAAAAAATGATATAAATACTGTTCGGTTTCTCGCACAAACCGATCGTTTCTTGTCTTAGGACATCAATGTGTCGTCATGAGCTGCATGGTTTAATTTGGACTTGTCTAAGCAAGTTTTATTTACTGTTATTGTAGAAGTTCCCATCCACTAGCATTATTTGACTGACAGACAGCAGCGGTTGGAGTTAAAAATCATCATTTGTGTTCTACTGAAGAAACAAAGACACCTAGCCTACATCTTGGATGCTCTGGGGGTAAGCAGATAAACATCAAATTTTCATTTTTGGGTGAACTATCCATTTAAGTAAACAAAACTATCAAGTTTTGCGTTTGTAGTACTCAATTCCTCCTAACTTGAAGTACTGAGTTATCTAACTCATACATTTTGATAGCAATTAACAAAATTTTTAGTTCTCAAACCAAGCCGTGTGCGCCGCTTGTCAACATGATGGTAACTCTCCAAAGACCCACATTAACAGAAACTCTTCCAAATTAGCATGACAAAACATTAATCACTATTAAATCTCCCTTACCATTAATCTTGCACAGAAAACATTATATAAAACTTAATTTTAACATTTACTCTGCCTTTTGAGTGTCATGGGCAAAGCATGCTAGGAAATAGAAATCACAGCCCAGATTCTGTTAAACTTAAGTTAGTCTAAATTAAAAGAAATGTGTTCATACAACTCAAAACAATGAACCAGTTCAGTTTACTTGAAATATGTCAGTGCTGTGAACTCAAAAGAAAAAGAAAGCTCTAAATACTCATAGCAGTTAATTTAACTAATTTGTTCAATTTAAGTTTGTCCTCAAACCAATTAAGTATTTTGAGCATTTGAGTTTACAGTGTATTGTTGTGATGTCATGTGAGTGACAAGGTTGCCCCGCCTTCATGCCAGTAAACACATCATCAAACAGATGTTGTTGGAAGGGAAGTTATCTTGATTAAAGATTATGAGGGTACATGAATTGAATGATGTGCATGGATAAATCATTTATACTGCAATAAAAAAAAAAAAGAAGAAAGAAAAAGATTTGGCCATTTTCATTTCATGGTGACTTTAATATAAGAATAGAAACTGACTTTGCAAAAAAAAAAAAAAAAAACCTACATTCCTAGTAAAATAAAGGTTTCAAAAGGGGGGTTTTCACAGCGATGCTATAGAAGAACCATTTTTCGTTCCCCACTGAACAGTTCTTAAAAAGAACCATTTTTTTTTAGTGAAGACCATTTTAAAAATCTAAAGAACCTGTTTCCACTATAAAGAACCTTTTGTGCAATGGAAAGGTTCCATTGATGTTAAAGTTTGTTCATGGAACATAGATACTAATAAAAAAAATATTTTTAAGAGTGTAGTCCCTGAATTAACAGACATGCCTCCATTTAAAGAGTGAAGCGGTTGTTTAAATGTGGAGTGTGTTTTTGTTCCCCCCCATCCATTAGTGTTCATATTACTGTGTCATAATATTTGTATCGTCTGTTGATTGTCTAAAAAAAAAAAAAGTACTGATAGCACTTGAGAAGCAGACAGGCTTTTATCCTTTATTTAGCCTCTAAACAGGCCCGCATTTCCAATATCATTTCACCATTGTGCGAGTTTCCCATGTACAGGTCTCTTTTACATCAGTGATGGCCAAAATCTGTCACATACAGCAGAAGAGAAAAGACAGTTATCTAGTGCAGCAGATGATCTCAACGACACACTAAATGGCCATGAACCAAAAATATAAGATATAACATATAATTTAATGAAATAGAAATTAGTTGATTCTCCTAAAAAATAGTTTTTAGTTCGGAGACTTAACAATGTGATTGAGAGAAAGTGTTGCTGTGTTTTCCCCTATAAACTGACACAAATCACTTTTTTCTGCAATGTTGTCAGACTATGATGTAAATGTTGGACTGGATGTGATTCCAGTGAGGATGTGCTCTTGTTAAGAGTTCTGACCATATAAGGAACATGTTACCTGATCCTTCTTCACACTGAACAGAACAAGTGAGAGCTGTTCTGGGTCTATGGTGATAAGTCAACAGACATTGAAGTAAATGGTACATGCTAAAAGGAAAATGTGCATATAGACATATAGAAAGTTTTTGTGATGGTGCTTGTTGCTATTTAGTGTTGTAGAAGAAAATAAATCAAAAGGGCCTTTTAACTAGGGACCATTAGTCCTGTTGTATCAGACATACTTCATTTACACAGCTTCCAAACAGCTGCTTTAGGAATGATGTCAACGCCAAAGAAGAGTTTTAGCAGTGTTTCAGTTTTAAAATGTCAGAGGAATATGGTGATAGTGAAAAAAAAACAGTAATACATGATCATTTAATTGAAAGCACAGGCTTCTGTTTATTAACCATTGCACGCACATGAACAGATGAGAATATTTACACAGATGTAAACAGTCAGTACCTGCAAAACAGAGTTAGAGCTGCACATAGTGTGAATAACACACAGCTACGTACCAGAACAAACAGCACATTTACCATCATTAAAACCCATTCAACTTGCTTCTGCTACTTTGGACTAGCTGGGATGCACAGTTCCGTCCACTCTTACACTGAAGATCTCATTGCTCGGATTTGAAGTATTTTTGGAGGAGCGTGTACCCTCTGTGAGTGTTTAAAAAAGAAGAATGTTTTAATCAAAGTTATCACACCTCTGAACATATGAGAGTCATTACTGTAACAACACCTTCACAACGCACAGAAACTAGTGCATCCGTACCATTTAGTAACCTCCAATTTCATAGATTCACATATTCATAAGTTCATTTGCTGTCTGAAAGGAATAAGCGTCATTCTCCAGTACGACAAATATAAACATTTAAGAAATCCTGCTGCTGCTGCTGCTTACAGATACTGAACACTTTTTTTTTTTCTTGACATCATTTTTTTCCCCCAAAAGAAGAATTTACCAGGATGTCTGGATTTCTTATTCAAAGGACAAAAAGCAGTGACATGATCTGTATTGGAGTTCATTTGCTCATATTATGATGCTCTGACAAACAATATAAAGTTGTAATAGGCATTTCTCAGATATCTCTTTTAATGCAAAATAAAAATTAAAAGTGCAAATCTGCTAATAATGCTTAACTCTACCGCATCTATTCAAACATACACACACACACACACACACACACACACACACACACACTGTTATTACAATACTGTGGCCTCTCATCACATGATCCTGCACAGCAGGAGATATCTGTGCAGTGCCACTGTCATGACCAACCGTCATCCTCTCGTTCCAGAGCGTGTACAACTTTCCAGCGCACAGACATTGTTGGCAGGGCGGTGTCTTATCAACACTTCCTGCTCCACAGTTAATGATGCCACCCTGGCCCTCATCCAAACAACGGCGGTTTCTACAGTCCACTAACTGCCAAAAAGCAAAAGAGAAACAACAAACACACAGACAGAATTTTACAAAAGATCTGTTCCTTCATTTTCTGATCGTGTTGGATCATGCCTTCTTGCGTCATGTTTGCAGCATCCCACTTTACATACTTCTTCTAGTGCACACTTGATGTATATACTTCACTGATGATGGGAAAGTACATTATGAAGTCTGTAGTAAAACAGTACAGTTTTTGGACAAATTTGGGTGTTAATATCACAGACCCCTTTAAATTTACCCTTTGCTTTTGCATTCAAGTGTTCAATTCATAACCTAAAAATATTTATTTGCAGTTTATACACCCCATTGCAGAATCTGAAATTATATATATATATTTTTTAAATTAGCATTTCCTGATATAACAGATTTAAGAATATCCATCACTGTTGATCAATGAGGCAACAAACAATATGACAAATCAAGGGAATGTAAACTTCTGAACAGAATGCAAATTGGGATGCAGGTCTAAATGTAAAGATCTTACTATAACACCATTAACGCAAATTGATTTCACTGCGTTCCTAACTGCATACAAATCCAAATATGTTTTCAGATGCCTGTCAATTTGTCACATTGTCAAGCCTGAACCGATTAGACAGTACTTGATGCCTCGTACAGTGTTTTTTCTTTCTATAGGTGTGAACATGAAAACTTCTTTTATTCATTCAGCCCTTTTAAAATGAATCTAAAATCTGAAGAGCTACAGAGTTACTCTTATTTCAACCGACGTAAAAGTCAACACAGTGCCGGTGCGACGCTCTACACTGATCAAGATATATATATAAAGTGTTTTCTATTTGTTAGAAAACATTAACACACAAAAACAACTTTGGGAAGAAACGTGGAGCATTATGCTTCTCCACATAACAATTCATGCACAAATTAGGGAATAAAGAAAAAAAATCCCACTGCCATTTCCTTTTTTTTTTTCTCCTTAAACTGATCGCCCAGTTCTGAATGCATTATGCTAGACGGCCCAACTTCAAAAAGTTATGGGCAATATTTTTTTTTATTATTATTATATTTTGGGTAATACCAATGTATTAGATGTCAAAATATTCTTAGTTAAACATGACATTTGTTCAACATTTTTAACTATATAAAAAAAAAAAAGAAAAAATAATATCTTAAAGCTATATGCAATTAGTTGTCTTAGAAAAATGTTACAACATCATCAAAAAAAGGGAAAAGAAATTGCACTATATGAATGGCTCTCTATCTTCTGACTGGGCGGAACAATAACACGAACAACAAGGTGTAAAAAACCTCCATAGATTCACAGTCAAAGGTCACAATATAAGATCCAAGCATATCTCTACAGCCAATCACAAGGTACTCTGAGTGAATGGCGTCTGCCGCACAAACAAAACAGTATGAAAATGCAAGGCCTCCCTCTAGTGGACGACAAAGAGTGTCATTTTGCTCTAAGGGGGAAAACTACATTCGACAGGCACTTGATTGGAACTGCACAGCAAACGCAGAGCCACCGGTCAGCACGCCTCTGTCATCACAACGAGAGAAGGCAGTAAAAAGCTTCAGACCCACAGGAATGTGCCACGGACTCTTTTCACATCTCCTAAACAAGCGCTCACACGTCAAGAGAGGACACAAATAAGCATGCAGGCCAGGTCACGGCAATTTTACGCCTTGCTATACAGACAATAAACGTATGCTTTTTCTGTTGTCATGATAACCTTAGAGAAACCAAAGCATGCTTCCAATCCGTGATGTAAGATGCTAAGTGGTCTGGTTAGCGGAAGAGTCGCTGAAAACGAGAAAGAAAAAAAAAATGGTTTGCAGAAGAGAAGTGGATAAATAATTTACATTTCTGTGATGATGTAAAAGAAAGAGGGACGAATGAGGTAGAGACATCAAACCAGCCACTTCAGAGACAGGAGAGGTGCTGAGAGAGATCGCTCCGGATGAGAGATGATAGAGAGAAGAGAGACTCGTTCGGTCACCGCTTGCCCCGTTCAACTCATCGTTTCGTACTTGTGCCGGTGGCGGTGGGAGTCAAGAGGCAGCGGGGGCTCCGAATCATCCATGGGCAGGACCAGTCGGGTGCCTCGGATCACCAGCTCATGGTCGCCGAATGCCAACTCTCGATCCAGAGCTTCGTCAGAGTTCACGGCCACTCCTCCGACGGCCGTACCGCTCGTGTGGGCACCCGTAGCATCTGTGCTCACGGTGATGTCACCGTACGTCAGATTGATGTCACCGTCATTCAGGATCAGGTCGGAGTCGTCGTCTTTCAGCTGACCCTCATTCTTAAAGAAAACACAATGGTAGATGAAAATAGAAAAACTTTTTTAAATTGTAAAATTTTAAATTGTAATAATAGTCGCAATACTGTTATTGCATTTTTGATCAAATAAATGCAGCCTTGGTGAGCTTAACAGACTTCTTTCAAAAAATATATAAATCTTACTGACCTATAAACCTTTGAACAAACCTTACATCAAAGGTTATTTAATCGTATATCTTTTTTATTACCTTATAATCTTTTATATGTATTGTAATATCTCTGATAAAAAAAATTCCTAACTTTCAGGTCAGCCAAATAAAACAATTTGCACTAGGAACTGAAACCATTGCAGACCAATAAAATGTTTCATAAAGAGTGGACTCTAGAATGATGATCACTATCACCAGTTACAAATATACAGGCAGCTCCTATGGGCAGCTCAGAGCTCAGGGAAGTAGTTAAAGGCACAATATGTAGGATTTTTGGATTAAAATATCCAAAAACCACTAGAACATTGTTGTATATTTTGTTGACTTGTGTACGTACATTATCCCAAATATTTCCAAGAATGTTTAAATCCAGAGAAATAAGCAATTTTTAAACAGGACATGGACGTGTCCGACTGTCCGTGCGTCACTAATCAGTGACGTCATACCCGTGTTACCCTCGGTTTCCGGTTTTATTTTGTAGAAACCATGGAAACACCAAAGAAACACGCTTTAATATATTACATGTTTTATTAGGCAAGGGAACAACTGTTTGGTTACGTTTATAGACAGAAAACTAATTATTGTTATATAGCTCAACACGTTTAGTCTTCTTGTTTAAATCTCACTTTCTTGATTTTCCGTGAGTACCATGCTTTACCATGCCTCAGAGAAAAACACTATTTTGTCAAGTGGCTAACATAGCATAATCATATGCCGCTTTATTTTTAGTAACAGTAGGTCTAATACAGTATTTTCTCCATCATACAATACATTTGTATTTAACTGCATGCCATTTATCAGCACAAGCCATCTATTAATATGATATTCTAAAATCAATCTAGCTTACTGCAGTGTGCAACAGTGTCTCACAAAGTTAGCTCGGCAGCAACACACTCAAATGTATCTAATATGATAAACGGTGCAGTGTTACCTCATACGCTTGACCGGAAGAAGCGGTGACTGTGGCATAATAAAAGCTCCACTGCTGTCGAGCCGTATGTTGCACTCGTTTCTCATTAGCAATCGCTCCAGCAGCCTCGTTCAGCTCGGCCCCGCTCTGCTTCATACTACAGTAACGTTAATAATCTCATCCATGAGCATGATTTCTGCCCGAGTCCTATCCCGATTGTTTCCACCGGCTGTGAGGTGAAGACGACATCTCCCAAGATTCCGCGCTCAAACTCTGCGTCATCAAGCTACGCCTTTGTTTTGAATAGGCGACCTCTAGCGGCAAACATTCTACATACTGTGCCTTTAATTAGTGAGGTTGAATAGTAGAGTTATTTTCTATTTTTTATTTAACTTTTTTTTTTTTTATTGGAAGTAGTACAAAGGGGAAGCATTTGTATGATGAATTCAAAGAGGCTTTTGGTATTTTTTTCTGCATATTTAAGTATATTATTCTGTATTTGGTCTTTTTTATGTATTTGCAGCACATTTCTGTATTTTGTTGTATGGTGAGCATTTGCAGCACATGTGTTGTCAAACTGATGAAGATGTTTTCTTAATTTGCTGGTGTTTTTTCAATTTGCATGGGTTTTCTTCAGTTGCAGCACAATAAGCTCTCTCAGCCACCATAATAATGATTATTTTTAATAATAATAATAATAATAATAATAACAGAGCAATAGCAAATGTTTTCAAGTCTATGTTGACTATATCAATCCAAATTCACTCTGTTCACACTGGATAAATCAGCTCTAGGAGGGGGTAATTTGTGTCAGCTGTTCCAGCCTATTAAATGACAATTAAGAGTGATTTTGAGGGGTACTTCTCTTAAACACAGATTTGGTCTGTTGCCATCTGGTAGTACACAGACAAAAACAACTAGTTTCTTCAGAGTTATCTGCCAAATCAAGACCTTTTCTAGGTAAAAGAAGAGGAAGAACCAGAGCTACATATACAGGTGCTGGTCATATAATTAGAATATCATCAAAAAGTTGATTTATTTCACTAATTCCATTCAAAAAGTGAAACTTGTATATTATATTCATTCATTACACACAGACTGATATATTTCAAATGTTTATTTCTTTTAATTTTGATGATTATAACTGACAACTAAGGAAAATCCCAAATTCAGTATCTCAGAAAATTAGAATATTACTTAAGACCAATACAAAGAAACGATTTTTAGAAATCTTGGCCAACTGACAAGTATGAACATGAAAAGTATGAGCATGTACAGCACTCAATACTTAGTTGGGGCTCCTTTTGCCTGAATTACTGCAGCAATGTGGCGTGGCATGGAGTCGATCAGTCTGTGGCACTGCTCAGGTGTAATGAGAGCCCAGGTTGCTCTGATAGTGGCCTTCAGCTCTTCTGCATTGTTGGGTCTGGCATATCACATCTTCCTCTTCACAATACCCCATAGATTTTCTATGGGGTTAAGGTCAGGCAAGTTTGCTGGCCAATTAAGAACAGGGATACCATGGTCCTTAAACCAGGTACTGGTAGCTTTGGCTGATTTCCAAAGGAAATGCAAAATTTACTTTCATCAGAGAACATAACTTTGAACCACTCAGCAGCAGTCCAGTCCTTTTTGTCTTTAGCCAAGGCGAGACGCTTCAGGCGCTGCCTGTTGTTCAAGAGTGGCTCGACAAGGAACGCGACAGCTGAAACCCATGCCTTGCATACGTCTGTGCGTAGTGGTTCTTGAAGCACTGACTCCAGCTGCAGTCCACTCTTTGTGAATCTCCCCCACATTTTTGAATGGGTTTTGTTTCACAATCCTCTCCAGGGTGCGGTTATCCCTATTGCTTGTACACTTTTTTCTACCACATCTTTTCCTTCCCTTCGCCTCTCTATTAATGTGCTTGGACACAGAGCTCTGTGAACAGCCAGCCTCTTTTGCAATGACCTTTTGTGTCTTGCCCTCCTTGTGCAAGGTGTCAATGGTCGTCTTTTGGACAACTGTCAAGTCAGCAGTCTTCCCCATGATTGTGTAGCCTACAGAACTAGACTGAGAGACCATTTAAAGGCCTTTGCAGGTGTTTTGAGTTAATTAGCTGATTAGAGTGTGGCAGCAGGTGTCTTCAATATTGAACCTTTTCACAATATTCTAATTTTCTGAGATACTGAATTTGGGAATTTCCTTAGTTGTCAGTTATAATCATCAAAATTAAAAGAAATAAACATTTGAAATATATCAGTCTGTGTGTAATGAATGAATATAATATACAAGTTTCACTTTTTGAATGGAATTAGTGAAATAAATCAACTTTTTGATGATATTCTAATTATATGACCAGCACCTGTAATTATGAGTCGAAAGCATGCAGGTAAAGTACAAACCTCATATGCCTGTGGGCTGGTGAGGCAGCGTGCCAGAGGGCCACAGCAGGTAGGAAGTGTGGCAGTGAGCGGTGGTCCGCTGTGAGTCAGAATGGGCTTCAGATAACTACAAGTCAACAGGGTTAAGGAAGGCTTTTCAAATAAAAACACAATCACATATCAGACCCTTTTATCCAAAGCAACTCACTGTAAACAGGACCATGATTGCACTAAACCAATCTCAGACCTGCATCCGCCCATAATAACAAATTGCTTACAATCCAAGCGATAGGACTTAACCAGTTTAGTGCAGAAGAAACACCAAAGACAGTCTCTAAACGCGTAAAAAAAAGATCTACAGTGTCGAAAGCGGCACTGAGATCAAGAAGGATCAAATTAGAAAGACAACTAGAGTCTGAAGCAATTAACAAGTGACCTTAACTAAGGCTGTTTCAGTGCTATGGAGTATACAGAAGCCAGACTGAAAGGGCTCAAAAAGATTGTTTACAGTAAGATAAGAGTGTAAATGAGAAGCAACAATTTGCTCTAAAGGAAGTGAAGATTGGAAATGGGATGGAAACTGTTAAGGTTATCTTTGATACAGGGGTTACAGCAGCCATTTTAAACGCTGCTGTGCTGAACTCATCACACAACGTAAGCATCAGATGCATTACTTTACCGTTTACACATTCATGCATGTGCATGTGCATGCAATGCATCCAAAATTTGTTCACTTGTTCGTTCAGAACACCGTGAATGCCATATGTGAGTGTAAATGGGGGGGGGGGGGGGAAGCATGAAAGAATGAAAAAATGAAATCCAATCTGACCATTATGACTGAAAATAATTTCCAAAAATCATCAATATGTTTCAAACCTCATATGGAATTGGTTTGGATTTTTTTTTTGCTTTTCAGACTATAAACCAACTAAATGGATTTTAAAAAACAAACAAAAAAACAAGAGTTTAAAGTCTAACCTATTTAACCTCAATAAGACTTGGTTTTGGCATGTTATTCTTCAGTGAGCTGTAACAGTAATTTGAAATGCTGCTGGCACAATACCAGTGCTCAGGGAGTCATTTATTATACTCAAAACAACAGGACACTAAGAAGCAAAATATGACTGAAACAGACAAGTTGGTATAGGATCAACTATAGAAGTGTCAGCTTTCATTTGTGAAACCTCATTACCAAAAGAATGAAGGTCCACTGCAGAGAAATTTGAGAGAGATTATGTCTTTTATGTTCTTTATGCAGGTTACTAATGAGAACTAAACAGCAAAGGATACTTGTGATCAAAGTTATACCAGATCCTGAAGGGCCAGGCGCTCTCATGTTTGGTGCTCCTACACTCCACTCCATCAGGGCCGATCTGCAGATGGACACAGAGGAAAACCATCATTAAAGAGCTCTGCTCTGATTTGAAACTGTGTTTCTACAGCAGACCAAAAACACTTACAGTGTTCTCCTGATCTGCATCCACTCCAACACTGTCAAACACAAAACAGTATTACAGCAAAAGTAATAAAACACTTAGAGAACAAAAAAGATGAAGTTATAACTGACCGGATTTTCTGGCAGGACAGCATCTGAGTTGTGCCTCCACCGCAGATCCAAACGGTGAAGAAAACCACCAGCAGCGTGGTGGAGAACATCATCTGCCGTGCATATGTGGCTGTGTCTCTGATAGACAGGGCAAAAGTCATGGCGCCACGAAGACCTGGTGAACAGTGGGGCAAGAAAATATCAAGAATTGGTTCACACAGGCCATTTTTTCCAATCTGATCTGTAGGACTGACTATCATTTTGAAAGTTATAAAATCAGATTCATTTGGACAGTGAACTCAAAACCCAGTTAATCTACATCAGCATTTACTTAAACATCAGTATAGATGATGTAAGAAAGTCAGTGCGTCTTTGCTCATGTCCTCATCACACACAGATGCATTACTTTACCATTTACACATATGCTGTATCCAAAAATTTGTTCACTTGTTCGTTCAGTACACAGTGAATGCCACATGTAAGTGTAAATGGGAAAAATGCATGAAAGAATGAAAAACTGAAATCCAATCTGACCATTATGACTGAAAATACATAAATAAGTTTCAAACCTCATATGGAATTGTTTCTCAAATATTTAACCTCAACAAGACTTTTGTTATGGCATGTTGTTCTTCCTTGGCTAACCATAGGAATCAGCTTCAGATCTATACACAAACCTGCAAACATCATCATGTGCTGGAAGTTGGGGCTGATCTTGTTTTTGCGGCCCAAGTTCAACAGGAAGGAGAGGGGGTAGATGTTCGCAGCTCTGCCCAGAAACACAGCCAGCTGGGTGGAGAGGTGTCAAGGAGTGGCTATAAAAAAAAATGAAGCTAATGCTGCACTGACAGTATCTACAGCCTAATCAAAATCATGACATTTTGCCCTTTCTCAGTCTTTCTGAAGGGTATTTCTGGTAATGAAAAGGTGGTTCTGGGCCATTGATTTCTGGGAAACACAATGAGCTGTAACACCCTGGACATATCACTCAACAACAACAGTCAGCCACTTCCTTGATGACATTAAGCAAAGTACTGCCATCCAACATGAGCACACATGCCTTTTTAATAATAGTGATCCATCAGATTTTCCACTTGTTTTGCATTTGCTGAGAGCATTTTGACTATTATATCACTTTGTCTGCTCATTTATTCTTTAGGCACAAAGCTGAAGTGTTAGGATACGAATGCACCCACTATGAAGATCGGGTTGAAGACATGGTTCTGGAAGGTAAACAATGTCAAGCCCATGTAGGAAAATATGAAGTTCTCAGCTAGGAAATTCAGTAACTCGAATAACTGAAAGAAAGCACAGTGAAATGAAGTCATAGTGAGATGTTATATTATATACATTTCATTTTTCATAGACCAGTTCAGCAGAGCTGTCTCAGCATATTCTGGAGTAAAAGCATTACTAAGGTAAAAAGAAAAGATTTGTGGTTACAGTTTAGCTACATTGTAAAAACAGCTACATAGTTTTATGTATTTGTTCATTTATTCGTTTTCAGCAAATTCTGTACTAATATTTATATTGTAATAACTTTGAGCCCTGTTGTATTATATATGTTTAAAGCCTAAATGCCATTATTATCTATTAATGCCATTAAGAAAAATCAATGCAGGACAAGCATCTGTACTTTTTAACTGCTATAATGAAGATGCACAACGGCATCTAACACAATAATGATAACTTGCTGATAAATATCAGCTATGTTTTAATGTGCAATGGCATAATCATGTCACATGTAACCAGTAATTAATCAGTGCCCCAGTGTTTACTGGATCAAGGCCCTTGCTAGTGCCCAAATTTGTTATCACGAGATACAGTACCGTTAAAAAGTTGTGGGTCAGTAAGATTCTTTTTTTCTAATTAATACTTTTATTCAGCAAGGACACATTAAATTGATTAAAAGTGACAGTAAAGACATTTATAATGTTATTTATAATGTAAAGAAATGTATTTGTAAACACAACTGTTTTCAACATTGATGATAATAATAAATGTTTCTTCAGCACCAAATATGCATATAATAATTTCTGAAGGATCATGTGACAAGATCAAGACTGGAGTAATGGTGCTGAAAATACAGCTTTGCCATCACAGGAATAAATTACATTTTTAAATAGATTATAATAGAAAACAGTTGTTTTAAATCATAAAAATATTTCACAACAGTACATTTTTTACTGTATTTTGATCACATAAATGCAGCCTTGTTGAGCATAAGAGACTTCTTTTTTAAAATAAAAACATTTTTTAAAAACCCCAAACTTTTGAATGATAGTGTACATCATACACACTAAATAGTGGACTGAGAGACAGTCTAAAATAAAAGTGACTTTTAATCTTACTTGTTTCGTCCTGTCCTGAGATTCAGGAGACAGGTTGTTAAAGGTGTAATGAGCCTGTGTCATTCCACAGAACAGAACCGCCACCACACCTGATGAGCAGGAACAGACATTTAAGTATACATGTATGCAATATGTTTCTAGGTAGTTTCTAGAAGACTTCATGGGGAACTCAAGCTTACCTGTAAATCCACATGCCTCGGCGAGTAGGAATGTGCTCCAGGACATGAGGAAGAACAGTGCCGTCTCCAGCAATGGCAAGTCCCTAAGCTTAGTGAACTTAGTAACGTGGAAGGGAGTCAATGAAAGTAACTTCCAGATGAATAAACCACTAAATACATTATTTTACATGTCAATCACATGAAGAGAAGAATAATGAGATCAATACATAACCTTGAACCCATTTCTTTATCATAAGCACCATGGTTCATACCCCCCAAAAATAAATAAAACATTAGATACAACACTGAACCAGTAAAGGATATCAATGCAGTCACGACTCCAGTTGCCACTCCAAGAGCAAAAGAACCACTGAAGACCCCCAGGAAGATGCCAAAGGACTTCAGCATGGCCATGGCTTCAAACGTGTGAGTGTTGTCTCCCTCAGGCTGATATGCTACAATTGACCTGGAAAAAGAACACAGATACGTTCAAGTAATTCTAATATTCCTGCAAAAATCTAAAAAGATAAAGATCCATTTGCTTTTGAAAAATCATATTAGCATTATGAGCAGGGCTGGAAAAGTGTGCTGAAGTTTTGGCAACATCTGAACTCAATGGTATCAGATAAGCGTGCTCATCAGAGATATTCAATTTATTTTCTATTCTAGGTCATTTAATACAATTTCTATCATCTATTTTGTTCCCTGAGGTACATACATAACGTCAAAAATCTTTCTGTGTAATTTAGTATTTTCAACCTATCTCTGATCCTTAGATGTGAAATGTGAAATGAATACTTTGGTTTACGAAGACACAGGCTAGTCTTCTGTTGTGCTCAATGTAGTTTTTGACTGAATCATAACAAAATCATAAAGCAATCGCTGCTGAATCATGCCAATAAAAGGTTACAACCGGACTGAAATGATTGTGAACCTAAAGTTAGTAATGCTTAGCAGCAGGTGATACACACCATCTGAAAGAGTACGGGTTTTGGTGAACTTTTCCGTATTTTTCTCTTATAGCTGTGAAAGAGGGTTTTTGAGGCTTATTCTATATACACTCTTTTCTTTGGATTAGGGTAGAAGTTAGAGTAGTAGTTAAATTAAGCTATTTTAAGTCATTGGAACAAGGAAGATTTGAATCCTCATGAAATGACTTTTAAAATATACTCGATGCCCAAAAGATGTACGTACATGCTAAATTAAATTTAGTACAGAGGGTAGGTAGGAAAAAAAAGAAAACTTTCTAAAGCAACACAGCATCACTTCAAACTAAGAAGCAAAGGGCAATCATCAAATCAGCAAATACCCACAGCTTTGCCTCATCTACACACCATCCATAACTGATGGACTTCATCATTCCTCTACATGCAGTTAAAATCAAAGTAAATAGGAATTTTACTTCCTTGAGGGTTGAGTTCATTACAGGTGCTGGTGTGAAGCATATCTGTGGGTCATTCACTCTGCATGTTCTGGTAACGACCAGCCAATGCACACACTAAAAATGCACTCGGCAGGCTCAAAGCTCTACATGTGTGGCACACCCATTGAGGGGCGTTCTCAGTGTCTGGTTCCTGCCCTCTGCATAAGCCACACCTCCAGGGCTGTGATGCCCCGCCCCACTTTGCCTCCCGTAATAAAGCAGCATGCTGGAGCAGATGAAAGGTCCAGCAGAGGAAAAATCGGATGTTAAATAAAAAGTGTTAATTATTCGTTCTGCATTGAGTTTATAAAAACCCAAAACAGTTATATCTCTCAAAATTATTAATAATATTAATCAATGAACGAACAAAAGCAGTTTGTTTATACATAGCAGTGTATAATCATAGGAAGCGGAGGACTTACGAGGACAGTACGACAGCGACGGCATCATTCAGGACACTTTCTCCAAACAGCAGAGCGTACAGGTCAGAATCCACGTGCAGCTCATTGAAGATGGCCAGAACTGTTACTACAAAACAAAGCACAAATCAATGCCAAATCAATCTTTCACTAAGCCTAAACAGCCTACTGACCAATCCCGCTTTAGCGACTGTTGCTGTCATCAGACATGCTTTTTCTCTATTTTAATGCAATTTCTAATGGAAGTCCTGAGTGTATGGATAGTACATTGTTATTATAAAATGTTGTTTTTTTTTAAAGGGTTAGTTCACCCAAAAATGAAAATTCTGTCATTAATTACTCACCCTCATGTTGTTTCCCAACCTGTAAGTCTTTCGTTCATCTTCGGAAGTCAAGTCGTCACCTTTATTTATATAGTGCTTTTTCCAATGTAGATTGTGTCAAAGCAGCTTTACATTGATAACTGGTACATTATTTTGGCTGCACAGCAGCTCTTAAAGAATGTCAATGCAGGCAGATCAAAGCACTGTTGAATATCAAATGTCAAGTCAAATGTCAAGTGAACACAAATTAAGATCTTTTTGATGAAATCTGAGAGCTTTCTGTCATTCCATAGACTGCCTTCGCAACTGAAACTTTGATAAAGAGATCATAAAACTAATCCATATGAATTGATTTGTTTAGTCCAAATTTTCTGAAGAGACTCGATCACTTTATATGATGAACAGATTTAATTTAGGCGTTTATTCGCATATAAACATTGATCAGTGAACATAAACAGAAGCTCAATCGAACCTGAATGATGCGTGAGAACAAACCTCTTCTGCAAGCGTCATGCGTAACACGAAAATGAACCTCATTGGTTCTTGCACATCAAGCAAACATGCTTGAGTTTTACCACAACTAATGTATGAGTTGATGAATCTTTAGTCTCTGTTGATGAATGTTTAGTGTTCTGAGTCTCTTCAGAAAATTTGGACCAAAGCAATCAATTCATATGGATTAGTTTTACGATCTCTTTATGAACTTTTTGAAACGTCAAAGTGGTAGTTGCGTAGCTGTCAATGGAGGGACAGAAAGCTCTCAGATTTCATCAAAAAGATCTTCATTTGTGTTCTGAAGATGAACGAAAGTCTCACGGGTTTGGAAAGAGTAATAAATGACAGAATTTTCATTTTTGGGTCAATTATCCCTTTAATTTAAGAATAACATCCATTCAATTTAGGAGCACATTTACTGAAAATTGCCCTTTAAAAGGGTTAGTTCACCCAAAAATGAAAATTCTGTCATGTATTACTCACTCTCATGCCGTTCCACACCCGTAAGACCTTCATTAATCTTCAGAACACAAATTAAGATATTTTAGTTGAAATCCGATAGCTCCGTGAGGCCTGCATAGGGAGCAATGACATTTCTTCTCTCAAGATCCATAAAGGTACTAAAATCATATTTAAATCAGTTCATGTGAGTACAGTGGTTCAATATTAATATTATAAAGCGACAAGAATATTTTTGGAGCGCCAAAAAAACAAAATAACGACTTATAGTGATGGCCGATTTCAAAACACTGCTTCAGGAAGCTTCAGAGCACAAATGAATCAGTGTATCGAATCATGATTCAGATTCAGGCTGAAATCACGTGACTTTGGCGCTCCGAACAGCAGATTCGATACACTGATTCATAACGCTCCGATGCTTCATGAAGCAGTGTTTTGAAATCGACCATCACTAAATAAGTCGTTATTTTGTTTTTTTTTGGCGCTCCAAAAATATTCTCATCGCTTTATAATATTAATATTGAACCACTGTACTCACATGAACCGATTTAAATATGTTTTTAGTACCTTTATGGATCTTGAGAGAGGAAATGTCATTGCTCCCTAAGGCGGCCTCACGGAGCCATCTGATTTCAACTAAAATATCTTAATTTGTGTTCCGAAGATTAACGAAGGTCTTACGGGTGTGGAACGGCATGAGAGTGAGTAATAAATGACAGAATTTTCATTTTTGAGTGAACTAACCCTTTAATTGCAATCTCACATTAATTCCTATGGGACATCCTGCACTTTGTCTTTGTGAACAACAGTAACCATGGGGGACTGAGCTTTGAAAAGGGTCTATTCTAAGATCAAATTGCTTTTATATGTAACTTAATTATAATAATTTCATAATTCTGCTACAGCAAGGCTTAGTTTCTAGGAATTACATAACACATTCCGCTTGCAAAAAACAATACCCCATCTCTAATTTTTTATTAATACACATCAGAACACCCATGACTGCATTTAGGCACTGTTACAGAGACTCTGATTGTAATACCTGGGTCAGTGGCTGAGACAATGGCACCAAAGAAAAGGCAATCAGTGAAGAAGAAGTCACCTCCCAGCTGGCCAATTTGCTTCATCAGCGTCACACAACCATACATTAACAACCTGAAAAACAAACCGCACACCTCTGAATGCTGCTTCTCACCCTCATCACTGAAGCAATCATTCAAAAAAGTACTGAAAAAAGACTGACCCAATGATGAAACAAGACACTACGGTTCCCACAAATGCATAGACAAGAATGGATCCCAAGTTCCTGAAGAAATGTCTCTGAAAAACAAATAGAGAGATGAAATTAATAATGGCATTTAATTTGTCTATGTTGAACACTACATCATCTTGTGCACATAAGATCTGTCTGTATTAATAAATAAAAAAAAATGCCCTTACTCGTTTTAAACTGTATCCAGCATGAAAAATTATGGGGGGCAAGAGAATATTGAAGAAGACCTCTGGGTCAAAGGTCACCTGAAATAGAATTAGAAAGATACAGATTACAAGATATTACAATATTGTTCACAGTTTGAGGCCAGTAAGATTTTTTTTAATGTTTTTGAAAGACATCTCTTATGCTCACCAAAGCTGCCTTTATTTGATCAAACATACAATAAAACAGTTGTCATTGTCACATGACTCTTCAGAAATCATTCTAATATGCTGATTTGATACTCAAGAAACATTTATTGATTATCATAAATTATGATTGTCAATATTATTATATATTATTATTTTTGAAAACAGTTGTGCTGCTTAATATTCTTGTGAAAATTGCAATACATTCATTCTTGGATGAATAGAAAGTTCAAAAGAAATAGAAATCTTTTTTAAATGTATTTACTTTCACTTTTGATCATTTTAATGTGTCCTTGCAGAATAAAACTAATAATTAAAACAAAATAAAAAAATCTTATTGACCTCAAACCATTAGTATAAATACTTTAAGCTTCTTTTTAAATTATATATATATATATATTAGTGGTTTGACTGAAGCCAAGGGTTCAATAATTCAATATAATGCAACTTTCTATGCACATAAAATTCAAACATGTAATGTAAATTTCAACAACTAAATTATGCAATTCTTATTACTGTAACTGTAATGGAAGCAGTTGTTTCATGCATCTGTCATCTGAGGGACATGTTCTAACAGAGACCAGCCAACCACAGATTACTTCTGTCAGGCACTGAATTAGTATATGTGAGAAAATTAAATTATTGGTACAAAGTTAAATCAGGAATTTGCCTGAAGCGCCTGAGCAAACACAAATAAGTTCAGCAAAACAGACTGGCAATCCATCTAAAAATACAGAAGCAAGTATATTCAAATAAATTCCCCAGAGCGTTTGTGGTTGAAGTCAAGCTTTCAATTCTAATTCATCTGAATCTGTGTTGTAGGTCAAACGGCTCCTGTATGAGTGTTGTGATGTGATATTTTACCTTGCGAAGCATCTCGTTGTCCTGAATGTCATTGACTTCATTGGCTCCGATCTCTCCTTTCAGTGTGTACTCATAAAACTTACCACTGACATTCATCAGCAGTGTGGCAGGACTGGCATTGACATTACAGCTCAGTGTAACATTGTTCATGTTGCTGGGCACATGAATGGCATAACGCAGGACGACACCAACAAGCAACCCTGATGAGAGACAGAAACATTGCATTTTATTAAAGATGCAGTCCGTAACTTTTGGCGGTCTAGCGGTTAATAAACAGAACTGCAAGCATCTTGCGGAAGAACATTGTAGCCGGAGCTACTTCGTATTTAACTTATGCGCAAATTTTGAATTTCACATAAAACATTTGCGAATAAAGCACTGTTTCCATCCAGCAAGTCAAAGAGAACAAAAACGTCACTTCCTGATACACTGGCGCTAAATATCACTAAGAAAATTGATATATGCATACGTTTTTTTATGCGCATTTTTAGAATGTATGCGCATCTTGGCGTTTCCATCCAGTGTTTTTTTATGCGATATCCCTAAAATAGGTGGATGGAAACATAGATTATGACGAGTCACGCGGGTATTAAGCTATATAGTCAGAATATAAACACTTATTATAAGTGTAGCGTAGTGATTCAGGAAAAGACAAAAACACGGTTTGGAAAATGGATTCATGATGTACTCGCTCATTTTATATTTTTTGTTAATTTTGAATACAAAAAAAAAAGTTACAGACAGCAGCTTTAAAATGATTCTGTTTTTTTTCTAACTATGGCAAATATTAAAGCCGCAGTAAGTGGCCTACCTAGACTTTTACAGCAACAAGCAATTACTCAATTACTTAGAAGACATGTTAGGGTTCTTTAGAGATATGATGTTCCAGCAAGTCTGATTAAATAATTACCAAACAAGCATGTCAAAATTATTCAGGAAAATAAGATTTTCTTATTAAAGTGATAAAATGTTGTGTAGCAAAACTGAGTACACCCTCCTAAAAGTTACTGAATAAAACGAAATAAAACATTTCTGATGTAAGTTTAAGGCAATGTATGTTCAACAGGTAAGTATGTTGAACCAAAACATTTAAAGAGAAGTCATTTCTTGACAATTAAAAGTGTTATATACTCAATGCTGACAACAATGGAAGCAGAGAACTGCCAGGAGACTTATTTCTTAGCACAAAAGAGGACAGTGGTACAAGAGGATTACCAAATCATTGTTTTAAGTGTGAAAATATAGCAAAAGTAACACAGAAATTCAAAAACAATGGACTTGTGACAAGGACCCTGAAATAATCAGGCCTTCATTTTAAGCTTTCATTTTGTGATGAGGGATTTTTCTGCTAGACAAAGAGCAGGAGAAATACCAAGCGAGCGTCTCAGAGCCTTGCCTGGAAAATCCAGCCTCACCGCTGTACCAGCGGATGAGTCTGGTCACCATTGAATCAATTCGATTTCAAGGACGGAGCAAATCCGAGGCAAACAGGAAGCGGAGTAAACCAATCAGAGAAGGGCGGATATGACGTTAGCAAAGCGACAAGAGAGTCAACAGCGAAAAGTAAATGATTCATGCATTTTTGGTCATTTAAAACTGAATTCACGGCTGAACAGAACAAACTCTCGGGTCTCACGTGCGCAATCTTTGTTGATATTGAAGGGACTTTCGCCGCACTAGAGTGACGCTGTTTGCGTCACTGAAATAAACAAATCTGATTGCACGGTACGGTTTGGAGTTGACTCTAGGCGCGACGGAGGGCGGACTGACCAGACTGATATATCTTGTAGAAGATATATCATTCTGGACTTGCCAGGCAACTCAGAGCCAGAAAAAGCTATGAAAAGAGTGACTGTTTATCTCACAGAGTAAGATGCAGCCTGCAGAAATGACACGCATGGTTGTTCTCACTGGAACTACCTACTGTAGCCAAAGCACAATAAAGTCAGTTAGCCATTTCCAAAGCCCATATTTACAAAATATAGATTCTGGGAATCAATACTCTGATCTCATGAGACCAGATCAATCATTTTGGATCTAACAGCATCCAAAATGTTATGGTGTTGCTAGAGGAGGAGTACAGTGAGAAGTGCCTGGTTCCCACAGTAAAGTTCAGTGGTAGTAAAGCTCTTATATAGGGATGTATGAGTGCTGAAGGTGTGAGGGAGTTGTGCTTTATCAATTCCCAGACCACTGTGTAATTTAATACACAATCTTTAAACAGAAGATGTTACCCTTTCCTAATTCCCTGCATTGTTGGGCATTTTTTTCAACATGACAATGAGAATATGCATTCTCCCAAGGTGAAAAACCTTCTGTGCACATGTATTGCACTCAATCTTAACACTCTTGAGCGCCTGTGGGGGATTCTGTAGAGACGAGTGGAGCAACACTCCCCATTAAAGATCACGGCATTTAAGGAGCTCATCATCCAGGAGTTAAACAGGACAGATGTGACAATTTGTCATGAACTTGTACACTTCGTGCCAAGAAGGGTCAGAGCAGTATATTCAAAATTATGGAGGGCATACTAAGTACTAGAATATTATACATTTGTTGAATTAAATCTAGGGTGTACTCATTTCTGCAATCCTTAATTTAAAGTTGGCATGAAATCAAAATTGACCCTATTTACTTTGTTAGTGTATATTACTAGTCTTGTGGTGAACAATTAATCCGTGCAAGTTAATACACAGAAAAAAATATGTTTGTCGTGGTAATCTTTAATCAAAATCTGAAATGTTACTTTCGGTCTGGAATGCCGTTCCTTCTCCGATGATGTCAGTTTGACGGCTTGGGCTGAAAACGCATAAACCACTCCCCTCCAACCATTAGTCTGCTATGAGTGAGAGATGGAGAGGAGGAGCGCTAAAGTAAAACCCTGCCCTCTATTCAATATTCCGTTTTGCATGGAAATACGTCACAACACTGGAGAAAAGTCGTTTGCAACTTCCGGTTCACGGGGACTTTAAACAAAATTGGCTAATTTATTTATTTTATGGCTATTAATGACAAATATTTCTCATTTTTTATTATGTATATGTTAAATACATTTTAGTTTTACCATCTTTCCATGAATTGTATTAGTGATCATAAAGAAAATACATCTTTTGTATTTGTTCAGAGGGGGTGTACTCATTTATGCTGTGCACCGTATTATAAGATATAAAATAAAATATTATTCAATATTAAAAACCTGTACATTGCCTTTGTAGCAAACTAATATAAGCTTTAGTTGAATAAAACAAATAACAATATAAAATGACAATATAAAAATAAAAGCAAATTAAAAATATTAATAAAAATGATAAAATATATGTGTGTGTGTATATATATATATATATATATATATATATATATATATATATATAACTCAAATATATATATATATATATATATATATATATATATATATATATATATATATATATATATATATATAACTCAAATATATATATATATATATATATATATATATATATATATATATATAAACTAAAATAACACTTGTTTACCTCAGCTCCTGAATAACCCAACTGAGATGTGCTTCATAGGCAAGAGGATTTCCAATCTCCTTGAGGCCCTAATCATTTTACAGATGACCAGAACTTTAACTTTTAAAAGCTTCTATTTTGTGACAAGCTTTAAATTGGCTGCATTGGTTTTTAAACCACCCAGCACTTGCAAGGGAACGCAGATTAACTCCTGCTGGACAGCTACACCTTACAGGCCCTGTGCTAAAACTCCCACACTGCCCTTTGAACAGTCATGATCATGCATGGCGTACTTAAATTAACAGATCCTATGCTGTTGTAGACTTTATCGCATGAAGCATGCTGCCGACTAGTTACACAGATCAAAGAGACAAATGTTATCACGCCTATTCTCACCATATATCATTGCCAGTCCAGTCTCGTGCAGAAACCTGAACCGGCGGTGTTTGAACAACCATATGGTCAAGATTGTCAGGGTGAGGAGCAGGATAAAGATCAGCAGGTCGGCACTGTCTTGTCTGTGGCTTTCCTCAGCTTTCTTCTCTGTCACGATGTTCTCCATCGCACTGTCTTCAGCTCTGCTCAGGCACAAGCAGAGGGAGCTCGCCAAAACAAACAGAGGCAGTCTTCTCCAAACACTCACCGCGGCGTTCATTTCACATGTAGAGCCCATGTTGGCATTTCTTTTAGGTGGAAAGATATAAGAAGATGAATGCACTAGGCAGGAGCATTAGCAAATACAATCATGTAGATTGTTCCTGATTCCCAGTGACGCCCCGCCCACTGCATGTGACGTCACGTGAAAACCCAGCAATGTGTTCGTGAAGTTCACATTGGGAAAACGCTGCGCATAAGAGTCGTTTCCTTTTATTCTGCATCGTCATTGTCGAACAATATATATAACTATACGTATTTCAAATGGTTTAGAATTGCAAATTATAATATTAAAGCTACATTCATGATGAAAAATTCCTGCAATGACAAGTTCAACCCACGCACTCCCAACTTTTTTGTATAAAACCCTCATATCTCATTCCACATTTTCCTAAACTGTCAGAAACAGGGGGACTGGGGGAGGACAGTCATACATTTGTCACAGTCAAATTTATATTTGAGCCGCACAGGGTTGGGCAAAAATACATCAAAATGTATTTTAAAATAAAATACCAAATACCTTAATTTTAAGTGTATCAAAATAAACTACAAAATACAGCAGCCACACCATGTATCAAAATAAACTACTGTATTTTTGTATTTTAAAAATGCTAAAAAATACTTTTACAAGGGAGCATGAAATTTCTTTGCAAACCTTCCATCTGATCTATCCCTTCATCATTACACGGACTCAGTTGATTAAACAATGTTTGATAGCACCAGCTTTTCTCTGCCCGAGTCATGCAATAAATCTGACAAATGCAATCAGTTAAAGGCACAATATGTACAGTAGGATTTTTGGATTAAAATATCCAAAAACCACTAGAACAATGCTATATATATTTTGATGACTTGTGTACTTACATTATCCCAAATGTTTTCAAGAATGTTTAAAGAAATATGCAATTTTAACCGGGACACGGGCCATGTCCGTGTGTCGCCTATCAATGACATCATACCGCGTTACCCTTGATTTTTATTTTGTAGAAACCATGGAAACACCAAAGACGCATTATATTCCTCATGTTATATAGCTTCTTGTTTAAATCTCGTTTTCTTGATTTACCACGAGTACCATGTTTTACCATATCGATCTAGCTTACTGCAGTGTACATCAAGAGTCTCATAGCAGCTGCCCAGCGAACACACGGAGCAGCATTATAACAACTTTCAACACACAAATGTATCTAATATGATAAACAGCGCCGCATTACCCCACATACGCTTGACCAAAAAAAAGCGGAAGCAGCGACTGCGGCATAATAAAAGTTCCGCTGCTCTCGAGACATGTCGTGCTTCGTCTCTCATTATCAATCTCTCCAGCCGTCTCGTTCAGCTCCAACATCACTCGCCGTTACTACAGTAACGTTAATAATCTCATCCATGAACATGAGTCCCGTTCATTCTTTTCCACTGTCTGTAGACGTGAAATCAACACATCCCATGATTCCACAAAATCGAGGATAAGCGACTGAATAAGCGACCTCTAGCGGCAAAAATTTACAAATTGTGGATTTGAACAGATCAATAATCACATATCCCTGTGATTTCCCAGATGAAGGTTTGTTTTAAAGTAACCAACAGTTTAATTTTTAACAGTTGCGAATGACTTATAATTGTATCCTAATATAGTTACTTGATGTTTGGTAACAAAGGGCCTACTTTGCATCAGCAACACTGACTCAATGACAAACAAGTCATTCATGGCTTCTGTATTCATAGCAACTAGTTTATAACTAATTAATCAATTGATTGTTAATCATAAATATAGGGGACTGCTGCTCGCTATAATAGTTTTCAAGAACATTATGTAAATTGGTAAACTATTTAGCCTAGGCTACTGAAAGGAACACCAAAACTCGATAAGTCTGGGCAAACTATTGAGTAAGCACCAATCAGAGGCTGCATTTTTATGATGTCATCATGTAGACTTCCTACAAAGTATTTTACAGTATTTTAAAACTACAAAAATACAAAACACTAAAGTATTTTGATCCAAAATACAAGCCATTTTCATCAACCCTATCAAATACAAATTACAAAATACTATTTTGTATTTGAAATACGTATTTGAAATACATGTATCATAAATACTGCCCATCCCTGGAACCGCACACCCTCAGCTACTGTTTTGATCATCACTTGTGTGTACAACAGTGTAGTGACAGTGCAGTAAATAAATACATTTAAGTATGTTTACCTAATGTGTTTAAACCAGTAGTTTTATATTATATTGAGAAAAAAAATTTAAGTAGACAACAGGTGATTAGAATAATTTTGAAGACAACAATTTTTTTATTCGTTCATGTAACAAATATTTTTAGTTAGGTACTACATTCATAAATGAACAAAAAAAAGATAATACATTCTGTACAGTTCAAATATGAAGATTCTTGGTCAATGTAGAGCTTTGGATTTTTACTCAGTTACGTTGTGCATAAGAGTCGTTTCCTTCTGCATCGTCATTGTCGAACAATATATATAACTATACATATTTCAAATGGTTTAGAATTGCAAATTATAATATTAAAGCTACATTCATGATGAAAAATTCCTCCAATGACAAGTTCAACCCATGCACTCCCAACTTTTTTGTATAAAACCCTCATATCTCATTCCACATTTTCCTAAACTGTCAGAAACAGGGGGACTGGGGGAGGACAGTCATACATTTGTCACAGCCAAATATATATTTGAACCGCACACCCTCAGAAAACCAGCTTCTGTTTTGATCATTATGCATTAGTTTATTGTGTGTACAACAGTGTAGTGACAGTGCAATAAATAAATACATTTAAGTATGTTTACCTTAT